>NW_028270369.1:0-55000 GCF_037043375.1 Chiloscyllium plagiosum | reverse complement strand
GGGGCCAGGAAAGCCTTGGACAAGAACAACATCCAGAGGGCGGGGAGCACAGGCCTGAGGCCTGTTGGCCAGGCTGCAGCCCGTGGGGCCCAGTTGAGTGGGGGTCTGTTTCTTCCCCCGAGGTTTCATCTCGTCTGGGGGTGGGAGCCTGGTTTGTCCGTGCCTCTGGTTAACTGGGACCTGTCAGAACACGGGTTTGAAGCCTGGGGTTAAAGTAACCCCAGGGGTTACTTTTGAAGCCTGGGGTTATAGTGACACAAACAGGTGAAACACCCCAGGACCTGGGTGACGGGACTCCCTCGGGATGGAACTCTAACCCAAAATATCTGACCCTCTGGAAAGAATTGTTACACTATCAGAGGAAAGTGGATCATAGAGAGGGCAGGATGATCGAATCGGACACGGAGAGAAAGACTGTGAGAGAAGGAAATGGAAAATGGTGAGAGCAAGAGAAACAGGAGAGAGAGAGCGAGAGGCGCAGTGTGAGTATGTGAAATAGCTGCAATATTGATTCTTGGGTGACAGGAAATAATTAAACTAGAAATAATAATGATCACATTATCGAGCTTCTGCAGCACTGTCACTTGTGGGATCTTGCTGTGCATCAATTGCCCTAATGCCACCTTTGCAGGCAGTGAGTGGTTTGCATCAGCTAACCCGTCATTTTAAAAACTTTTCAACATGAAAACTCAACTCACCACCCAATGTGTTTGTGTTTGGATATTGCTGAGAAATTGTCTGTCTCACCGAGAGGGGAAAAGCTGGGATCTTACTGTGCTATCTCCCGGTGAAAGAATTTCCTGCTCAGCCTTCCCATTAATGCTGCCTCTTTCCTCCCAAAGGGATTTTCCTGGCCACCTGAGGATTTGAAAAGTGTGTGTTTGGGAGCAGGAAACCTTCAAACAAGAGCTTTCTCCAGTGGGGGAACGCAGTCATGAGGACTGTTTTGACAGGCTGCAGCCTGTTGGGCCCAGGTGAGTTTTGTCTGTGTGTGTTTAATCTCCTCTGTCTGGGGAGGGGGGCTGGCTTTTCCCGGGACCTCTGATTAACCGGGTCCTTTCGGATTGCGACCTTGTCGTTTTTGAACCGGTTTGAAGCCTGTGGCTAAGGTAATTGGGGCCTTGGGATTTGACACAAATACGTCAATCCTTAACCAGCATCAACCACTATGTGTGTGGGGTTAGATTGCTGCAGTCTGATCCCACAGATGTCACTGCCTCCCTCTCTGACTCCAGCTCCAAGGACAGAGAGAGGGGTGGAGGGAGAATGGGGGTGTGAAGGGGGCGGGAGAGAGAGAGAGACAGAGAGTGAGAGAGTGACAGTCAAAGTGGAAGGTTCATTGGTTTAAAATGGACGAGGCCTGGGGTTAAACGAACCGGGGCCTTGGGATTGTGACCCAACTGGTTACACCCCTAGGGTCTGGGAGGAAGGACTCCCGGAGGAGGGAATGAATACCTTATCATGAGAAACTCTCTCCAAAGCCCCATTCTAATGTCAGAGTCATGTGCATAGGCCAGGGCGATAAAATGTGAGAAATCTGAGAGACAGAGAGAAAGATCTTCGTGATGGAGACAGCGAGAGGGGGGAACACAGAGGAAGAGATTTCAGAGATAGAGGGAGAGAGGGAAGGAACAGAGACATCTCGAGATGGAGAGAGTAAGAGGGGGAACAGAGAGAGGGAGGGAAGAGAGATCAGAGATGGAGACAGCGAGAGCAGAGAGAGAGATCTCAGATGGAGAGAGCACAAGACGGAAATTAGAGAGAAGGAAGGAGGAAATGTTTGGAATTTGTTCAACAGGAGGATTGCTCCCTCTCGTCCAGGAGACAGAATCAAACCCTTAACCAGCACCAGGGACACACACGATCTGCCTATGATTATACTGCTGCTCGTGGGATCTTGCTGTGTGTGTTTCAAGCAAGCATCTGGTTAAAAGCTCAATGGTGATCTCTGTATTTCGATGATGCAGATGCACTTGTTGGACTGGGACAACACCAGGTTATAGTGTAACAGGATTCTCCAAATGCTAGTGTTGTGTGATATTTAATGTTATATATCGATATATACACACATATACAGAGGGAAGGAGGGGCTTGTGTGTTTTGGGTGGCGTTTATGTGAGGGTCCCCTCTCTCCACTTTTCTCGTACCTTCTCTCTCCCCCACCGTGCCCCCTCTCTCCCTCATCATCCCCTCTCTCTCCCTCTGTCTCCCCCTGTCGTCCCCTCTCTCATCCCTCTCTCTACGCTCTCTCCCTCTCTCGTCCCCTCTCTCCCCCTCTCTCGTATCCTCTCTCTTCCCACGTGCCCTCTTTTTCCCCCAATCGTCCCCTCTCTCTCCCCCTCTCTGCCCTCGTCCTCCCCCTCTCTCCTCTCTCTTTTCCCTCCATCGGCTCTTCTCTCTCCCTTCTCTCTCCTCTCTCTCTCTCCCCTCACTCTCCACAATCTCTCCCCTCTCTCTCCCCACATCGCCCCTCTCTCTTCCCCTCTTTCCCCTCTCTTTCCCTCATTAGTCCCCCTCTCGACCCCACACTCCCCCTCTCATCACCTCTCTCCCCCTCTCGTCCCTTCTCGCTCCCCTCGCTCTCTCTCTCTCTCCTCCCCTCTTGCTTCCTCCTCTCTCTCTCCTTCTCTCGTCCTCTCTCTTTCCCCCGCTTGTCGCCTCTCTCCCTCTCTGCTCCCCCTTCTTCCCCCCCTCTCTCGTCCCCTCTCTCTCCCCCTCATGTCATCTCTCTCTGCCCTCTCTCGTCCCCTCTCTCTCCCTCTCATCCCCTCTCTCTCCCCTACCTCGACCTCTCTCTCTCCCTCTCTTCCCGTCACCCACATCGTCCCCGCTCTCCCCCTCTCGTACCCCCCTCTCTCTCCCATCATCCCTTCTCTCTCCATCATCCTCCCCTCTCTCTCCCCCTATCGTCCCTTTCTCTCACACCCATCCATTCTCTTCCCCTCTCATCCCCTCTTTCTCCCCATCATCCCCCCTCTCTCCCCCTCTCGTCCCCTCTCTCTCCTCCTCTCGTTCCTTCTCTCTCATACCCGTCCACTCTCTCCCCTCTTGTCCCCGCTCTCTCCCTCTCTCCTCCCCTCTCTCTCTCCTCCCCTTTCTCACCCTCTCTCAACCCTCTCTCTCCACCTTCGTCCTCTCTCTCTACCCGTCTTGTCCACCTCTCTTACCCTCTCTCTCCCTCCTCTCTCCCCCTCTCACTCCCCAACTCTCCCCCATCGTCCCTTATCTCTCCTTCTCTCGTCCCCTCTCTCCCCTCCTCTCTTCCCCTCGCTCGCCCCTCTCATCACCTCTCTCCCCCTCACTTCCTCTCTCTCTCTCATCCCCTCTCTCTCCCCCTCATGTCACCTCTCTCTCCCCTTTGTCGTCCCCTCTCTCCCCCTCTCATCCCCTCTCTCTCCCCTCTCTCGTCCCGTCTCCCTACCGCATCTCTCTCCCTCTCTCGTCCACTCTGTCTCCCTCTCTCTCCCCGTCATCCCCATTGTCCCCGCTCTCCCCACCTCTCGTCCCCTCTCTCTCCCCCATCCTCCCATCCCTCTCCCCTCTCGTCCCCTCTCTCTCCCCCTATCGTCCCTTCTGTCTCACGCCCGTCCACTCTCTCCCCTCTTGTCGCCTCTCTCCCTCTCTCCTCCCCTCTCTCCCCCATTTCTCTCCCTCTCTCAACACTCTCCCTCCACTCTCATCCTCTGTCTCTCCCCTCTTGTCCCACTTCTCTTACCCTCTCCCTCCCCCTCCCCTCTCACTCCCCCACTCCCTCCCCATCGTCCCATCTCTCTCCGTCTCTCGTCCCGTCTCTCATCCCCTCTCTCTCTCTCTCTCCCCTCTCGTTCCCTCGCTCCCCCTTCTCATCACTTCTCTCCAATCTCTCTTCCCATCTTTCTCTCGTCCCATCTCTCTCCCCCTCACCTCACCCATCTCTCTCCTCTCTCGTCCCCATCTCTCCCCCTCTCATCCAAACTCTCTCCCCTCTCTCTCCCCCTCTTGTCCCCTCATTCCACCCCTCTCGTCACCTCTCTCTCTCCCCTCTCTCTCTCACGTCTCTCCTCCCCTCTCTCCCCCTTCTTGTCAGCTACCCCCTCTCGTCCCCACTCTTTCCCCCACTCTCTTCCTCTCTCGTCCCCTCTCTCACCACCATCGTCCCCCCTCTCTCCACATCGCCCATCTCTCTCCTTCTCTTGCCCCCTTTCTCTCCCCATTGTCCCATCTCTCTCCCCATCGACTCCTCTCTCTCCCTCTCTCTCCCCTCTCTTCTCCCATCGTCCCCTCTCTCTCCCTTTCTTGTCCCCTCTCTCTCCCATCTTGCCCATCTGTCCCCCCATCGTCCCCCTCCCTCCCCCATCGTCCCATCTCTCTCCCCCTCTCATTACCTCTGTCATTACCACAGTCTGTCTGTCTGTCTCTCTCAGCTCTCCCTCCCTCTCTTGCCGCCTCTGTCTCTCTCTCTCCTCCCTCTCTCTTTCATCCCCCTGTCTCTCGTTCGCCTCCCCTCTCTTTTGCTGTCCCTCTCTCTCCCACTCTCACTCTCTATCCCTCTCTCTGTCCCCTCCCTCTCTCTCATTCTCTCTCTCTCTTACTCTTCCTATCTCTCTCACTCGTCCTCTCTCTCTCTTGCGCTCTCACCCTCTCTCACGCTCTCTCTCTCCTCTCTTGCTCCCCTCTCGCTCATCTCTCTCTCTCTCTCACACTCGCTCACTCGTGCTCTGTCTGTCTCTCTCTCTTCCTCTCTCTCAGTCGTCTCTCCCTCTCTCACCTCTTCTCTCTCACTCTTACTCTATCTCTCACTATGTCTGTCTGTTGCTCTCTCTCTCCCTATCTCTCTCAGTCCTCCCTCCCTCACCTCCTCTCTCACACATCCCTCTCTCTCATCCCTCTGTCTCTAGCTTGCCCCCATCTCTCGCTCTGCCCTCCTCTCTCTTGCTCTCCCTGTCTCTGTTTTTCGCTATGCCTCTCTCACTTGCTCGTGCTCTCTCTCTGTATCCTTCTCCCTTTTCCCCCTCGCACTCTCTCGCCTCTCTCTCCCTCTCTCTCTCCCTCTCTCTCTCCCCCCCGCTCTCTCTCTCTCTTTCGCTCACTCTCTCCCTATCTCCCTCCCTCACTCTCTCCTCTCTCTTGCTCTCTCACTCTCTATCTCGTATCTGTCCCCTTTTTCCCTGTCTCTTGCACTTTTCTCCCTCTCTCTTTTTCTCTAGCCTTCTCTTTCGTTCTCTTTCTCTCTCGTTTTCTCTCTCTCTCTCTCTCGTTCTCCCTCTCTCCATCTCTCTCTTTATCCCTCTGTCTATTACCCCCCGTCTCTCGCCCCTCTCTCTCTCTCGCACCTCTCTTTCTTTGGCCCATCTGTCTGTCTCTCTCTCTCACCACTGTCTTCCTCATTCACTCTTGCCTCATCACTCTCGCACCCTCTCTTCCTCTCTCACCCCTCGTTCTCTGTCTCTGTCTCTGTCTGTCTCTCTCTGTCTCTTATGGCCTTCCCTCCGTCTCTCGCCTCCTCTGTCTCTCTGTCATCTTCTACCTCTCACTTGCCCCATCTCTCCATCTCGCTCTCCCCTATGTCTCGCTCCCTCTCCATCTCTCGCGGCCTCTCTCTCTCACTCTCCCCTCTCTTTCTCTGTAGCCCTCTCTCTCACCCTCTCTCTCTCTCCTGCCCCCTCTCTCTCAATCACCCCCACACACTCGTCTCTCCTTCTTGCACTTGCTCTCTCTCGCCATTTCTCTCTCTCGCCCTCGTCCTGTCTCTCGTCCCGTCTCTCTTTCTCGTACCGTCTCTCTCTCTCTCTCCCTTTCTATCTTGCCCCCTCCCTTGCCTCTCTCTCAGTCTCACACTTTCTCTGGCCCACGCTCTCTCTCGACCCTCACTCTCATTATCTCCTCCCGTGTATCTCTCTTTCTTTTCCTCACCTTATCTCTCTCTTGCCCCTCTCTCTCCCTGCCCCTCACTCTCTCTCCACGTTCTCACATTCTCGATCCCGCCTGCTCGGTGACTCTCTCTCTCCCCACCTCCTTCCGTATCTCTTCGGCTGAATCTCTGACCCTCCCTCCCTGTCTATCTGACACACACTGTCTCCCTGGTCCTTCCCTTCCCCTCTGATCCAGAGACTGGGGTGTTAGTAGTGAGGCTGCGTGTGCGATGTTGGTGATGGGATATGGGAGGAGTGGGGAAATGTGGTAGAGATGGAATTGCAGGATGGAGACAGAGGCGGCAAGAGAGAGAGAGAGAGTGAGTGGGAGGGGGACGGGGAGGGGGAGGGCGAGAGGAAAGAATGGAGGCAGGTGGAGAAACCAGTTTTGGGTGTGCGTGTGTGAGAGAGAGGGATGAGGGAGAGTGAAGAGGAGAGGTGATGGAAGAGAGAGAGGGAGATAATTAAGGAGGAAGAGTGGTGGAGAGGAAATGGGGAGACCAGATTATAGTGGTGGGGGACAGAGGGAGTTTAACCCAGCTCCTGAGCTCAGGGCGCGGTGCGGTCCTCTTCCCTGAGGACCAGGACTTGGGGCTGAGTCTGTCTCTCTCCAGCTCAGCTTCTCCAACACAAAGACACGCAACTACATCGGTCACTCTGTTGCTCGGCACGCTTTAATCAACATTTTTATTGTATACAAATTTAAGTGATGGATATAGTCAGTGGGATGGTGACTTTTCTCACTTGCCTCTGAGTTGTGAGAAACATTGAAATGTTTCCCTGTAACCCCCCCCTGTGGGATAAGGAGGGACAAACCAGCGCTACCCTCAGTCTGTTGCCATAGCGACAGGCTGCTCCATCGCTAACACACTGAACTGAAATGATAAAATCCCGGATGGTGTGATTAATGAGGGAATTTGATGGATGAATGGGTTTGGGTGAAGGGATATTTCAGCACATTTTTCAGCTGCTGCCTGAACTTAGTCTGGGTCACGGCATAAATCGCGGTGTTTGTGCAGCAACTGAGGAGCTGCAGCATGAATCCCAATTCCTGCACAAAGCGATGGAGAAACACAGGGGTATCCACAATCCAATACATCCGGTACCATATAGCATACAGCATTAACGTTGACCATAACAGGATGAAATTGGCAGAGATCACAAACAGTAAAATGATGGATTTTTTTCGATTTCTCATTTCAGTGTCAGACTGAGCGTCCCCATTGGTGTGAGCGCGGAGTCTCCTGCGGGCTCTGCTGGTCACTAAAATGTGTCTGACGGTGAGAACATTGAGCAGCAGAATCAGGAGAAATGGGGCACACGGGTTTAGAATGTGGTGGAAGAACTCGATTGTGACCCAGTCACTGGAGAATCGAACAGTGTCTGTTACATCACAAAACCAGGGGTCGTTCTCCAGCCAATACCAAGCCGTGAGCATAAAATACCAGAAAACGTTCTTTAAACAGCTCAGCACAGTCACTGCTCCCAGAACCACAGCCGCCGTTTTCTCACTGCAATATTTATTTTTCAGCTTCTGGCAACAAATGGCCACGAACCGATCAAAGGTGCAAGTGACGGTGAACCAAACAGAGCAGTCAGTGGCTGCATAAAGCAGGACGGCGTGGATATTACACACGGGGACGGAGTACACCAGGAAATGAAACTGTACTCGATAAACAATGGGAATGTGTCTCAGTATCAGGTCAAGGATAATGACCAGGAGATCCGCTGCTGCCATGGCCCCCAGGTAACGTCTGACACATGGAGACAATCCACAATCTTTATAAAGCAGGACGTAGATGGTCACTACGTTAACTGTGAGGAAGGAAAACAAACCCATTATCCATCAGCCTGGAGGCAAAGGGACCCGTTTGATCGGGGACCCAGTGAGGTTTCCAAATGTGTCCCTGTATTCAGGGATTTATTAAAATAATTGGAGCTGGAATAACAAATGGGAAGATCTGAATTACTGACAAAAATGTAACAGAAACCACAAGAATCCCTCCCTCCCCAAACACACAGAGACACATCCATAAGGACAGATGGTTTCTAGAACATTCCCACACACTCGCTCACTCGAGAGCAGACACAGGTCACTCCTTCCCAGTTCCTAATACGGAGGGTGGAAACGTTGCTGTCCTGAAGGATTCTCTCCCAATTTTTCTGAAGACAAACGGAGTTTGGGAATTTCTGTATTTTGGTCTAAATTGTGGTCGATCCTGTGACGTGGAGAAATGTAAACGCAGGGAAAACGTATTCACCCCTTTAACTGCCTGAGGGGGTCTTCGGAACAGTGTCTCCTTCTCCCTGGAACAGGATCTCTTCCCTCGGGATCTTATCGTTTGTTCAATTCACTGACGTCCGGCCGTTCACAAACAATGTCAGGGACAGAACGTTCGGGGGAATGTCAGTTATAGAATGTCAGGGACAGAACGTTCCGGGGAATGTCAGTTATAGAATGTCGGGGACAGAACGTTCCGGGGAATGTCAGTTATAGAATGTCGGGGACAGAACGTTCCGGGGAATGTCAGTTATAGAATGTCAGGGACAGAACGTTCCGGGGAATGTCAGTTATAGAATGTCGGGGACAGAACGTTCCGGGGAATGTCAGTTATAGAATGTCAGGGACAGAACGTTCCGGGGAATGTCAGTTATAGAATGTCGGGGACAGAACGTTCCGGGAAATGTCAGTTATAGAATGTCGGGGACAGAACGTTCCGGGGAATGTCAGTTATAGAATGTCGGGGACAGAACGTTCCGGGGAATGTCAGTTATAGAATGTCGGGGACAGAACGTTCCGGGGAATGTCAGTTATAGAATGTCGGGGACAGAACGTTCCGGGGAATGTCAGTTATAGAATGTCAGGGACAGAATGTTCCGGGGAATGTCAGTTATAGAATGTCGGGGACAGAACGTTCCGGGGAATGTCAGTTATAGAATGTCAGGGACAGAATGTTCCGGGGTGTTTCAGTTACAGAATGTCAGGGACAGAACGTTCCGGGGAATGTCAGTTATAGAATGTCGGGGACAGAATGTTCCGGGTAATGGCAGTTATAGAATGTTGGGGGCAGAACGTTCCAGGGAATTCCTTGACCTGTCCATCACCTTTCCCCCTACCCACCCCACCAACATGATATACTGTGCCTGGGCACACTGTAACATTAATGGGGTGAGAGACAGAGAGTCCAATCACAGGAATGGGAACTAAAGGCATCGCCAGATCAGCTTAAAGGGTTAGATATACCACATTCTCAATCCACCTCACAGAACCAGCCCAGACACCATCAACCCAGAGGAGATATATGTTCACCGTGGAATACTGTCCAGACCAGGCCATTGTCCTGCTCAGTACAACCCAGTAATCTGTCCAGAGTGGAGCCCTGCACAGATCAGATCAGGGCATTGATCTATAATCCCAGACCACTTATCTGTCCAGCGCGGTGAGAAGTGCAGACCACAGCAGTGCATTGATCTATAAACCCAGATTAGATATCTGTCCAACACGGGGAGCTGTGCAGACCACAGCAGTGCATTGATCTATAACCCCGGACTAGATATCTGTCCAGCAGCGGGAGAAGTGCAGACCACAGCAGGGCATTATCTATAAACCTCAACCAGATAGTCTGACCAGCACAGTGACCTGTGCATTGGTCACCCGTGAATTAATTTGTAAACCAGGAGCAGTTACCCTCCCAACATGTAGGACTATGTACCCCACCCCAGTGCACTGATCTGTAAACTAGGAGCAGTTACCCTCCCAGCATGTAGGACTGTGTACACCAAAACAGTGCATTGATCTGTAAACCAGGGGCAGTTACCCTCCCAGCATGTAGGACTTTGTACACCACCCCAGTGTTTTGATCTGTTAATCAGGAGCATTTTCCCACCCAGCATGTAGGACTGTGTACAGCACCCCATTGCATTGATCTGTAAACCAGGAGCAGTTACCCTCCCAGCATGTAGGACTGTGTACACCACCCCAGTGCATTGATCTGTAACATTGTGTTAGATCACTGCCCAGCGTGGGGAAACTTGCAGCCCGGGCTGGAAGGGACAGGATGTGCAGCTCACATCCACTTACAACTCCGTATCTCCATTGTGCCCTGACAAGTGGGTGCTGTGAGTGTGAACATCACTGCCACAGAGATACAGAGATGGAGGGGGAATCAGTTTAAACAAAAACAAATGGGAGGGGTATGGGAAATAGACAGAGAGGGGGAGACTGAGAGACAGTGTTATGGAAGGATGTGTTCCCAAGTTTCAGAATGCAGAAATGAAAACATTTTATCAGCATCCTGTAACATAAGTATTTCCAGGAATTGTAGGTAAACATGATATTGGTGGGAGTTCAGATGATGCAGAGCTTTGTATCTGCGTGTAGGGTCAGCAGAGTCTTTGACTCATTGGGCTAAATCTAACAATAATTTGTCTCAGTGCCATTTCCATTGACTGTGACAGAGGGATCATCTACACTAGGCCGAGCTAGTTTCCTGGTGCTATCTTATCGAAATCACCTCATTAACTACCCACCCTACCCCATGGTGTCCCTCTCATTCAATACCAGCCCGATTCTCCCACCCAATATGGCTGGAGGTACTCACCATCGCCCGGGTGTCCCTGGATATTCCATGATCCATGACACTGGCGCCATCTTTAAAAAGCCACTGAGCACACGGTTGAGCTTTCTCTGTTTGGAGCTGCCATGCACAGTTTACCCCGAGCATGGCAGATAAGGGGTAATTACACCACGGTTTGTCGACAGGAGCACGGAGGTCCTGGTGAATGGGCTAGTACAGAGGGGGACCATTCTCTTCCCAGAGTGGGCCATACCACCAGACCCACCGAGCATGGTCTGACCTCCCCACCCAGCTCAGTGCAGTATTTGCGGTCTGAAGAAATGTCCAGCAATACAGGACAAGCATCAATAACCTTCCCTGCTCTGTCAGGATAAGGGTCACCGTATTGTCTCTGCTCCCTCACACTCACTGTATATCTGTTACAGCACCAACCCCCGAACAAGGCTCATGGTCCATCACTCTCACTGCCGCATGCAGCACCTTCTCTCTCTCTTTCTCTGTCTCTGTCTCTCTCTGTCTCTGTCTGTCTCTTTCTCTCTCTCTCTCTCTTAAACCACTTTACCCCCCCACCACATTAATAACACTGCATGGATGCAACACTGTGGACTGACTCCCTCCGGACACCTCACCATGACCATGTCCCCCACCTACACCAGCACTAACAGCAGGGCCACCCACTCCCTCCCTCCCTCTCTCCCTTCCTTTCTCCCATCCCAGGAGAAACAGCCTGAAATAGGACAGGAAGGGCCTATCCGGGTGGTGAACTGCCCGATATCCGTTCCCTCACCCCCTCCCCCTGCCATGTGCGGAGGACCATGGTATGAGCTGGAGAGGAGAGGGACACCTCGTGTGGAGATTCTGAAACATCCATGTCCCACCGACCGAGTAAGGAGCAATGTTCAGTGAAGGGCAATTCTCACTTTAAACCCCCTGGCAGCTCCGGTTCCCCCGGCACAACTTAGAAGCCGTGGCCCTGATGCCATCTCCCTTTTGTGTTGAGCTGGTACAAATGGAATCCCCACGGTCTCGGTGGGCAGGAGGGTGGGCTCACATCGTCACCACCAACTCCCAGGAAGGGAGCACGGAGGCTCCCTCCTACACCTCCCCCTGTAAACAGCTCATATACTGAAACTAATCTGTGATAGTTACTGCTCTCCCCACTTGTCCTGACATCTTCAACAGTCTGTGCTCAGCTACACCCAGCGCTCTCTGTTCTCACACCCCCTTTATAATGGCACAGCCTGTTTTAAACTGTCTTTCTTTGTCTTTCCTACCGAAGTGTATCACCTCAAACTGCTCTGCACTGATCCCCATCTGCCATACACCTGAACACTACACCAATGTGTGATTGTCCTGTTAGAGTTCCACACTGTCCTCCATAGACTTCAGAGTCCTTCCAGGTTTGGTGCCATCTACAAACATTGAGATTGTTATAGCGTCACAGTCCCCATGAAACAACTGAAATCCTGCCCCACATACACGAGTCTGAGCAAGTGAAATACTGATATATTCCTATGGACAATGTCGAATAATGACATGCTGTCAATGGAGCAACAAAAGTCCTGACACACACCAGACGGATCAAATGAATTATTGACAAACCACAGAGCAAGAGAAATCCGGATAGGTTCCACTTATCTATATTCATCAGGGTATAATGTGATGAAGTTGAAAGCGTGTACTGTACCTTTAAGCGAGGGTGAATGCCGTTCTGAACTGAAAGCTTACAAGCACCTGAGATACGAGAGGATAGCAGACCCAGAAACAATATATTGCTATAGAGCTGGAGTCAGGAAATAAGCAGTTAATAGAAAGGTGGGGTGGGGGGGGGGGGGGGGTCCCAGAGTTGTGAATAGTTAATGTAAAATGTTCACTTTCAGAGTTAAAAAATAAATTGATGTTTTTATTTAAACAGTGGGATTTGGTAGATCTGTCACCCATATTTTAACAGTTTACGAGGCGAATTGAGCATTTCTTTATGTGTAGTTTAAGTTACCAGATGAGCTTCACGTAGTGCCCTAACCATCCCCCTGTGTGTATCTGTGTGTCTCTGTGTGGGGCAGGTCTGGTAGTCTCTGTGGTGCTTAAAGTGATGCAATGCCACCCTCTGCTGGCCTCCATACGCCACTGCACAGGCATTGGCAGAGGGTGAAAACCAACAGGGATTCATTCAGAGAGGGGGAGGGAGAGGGCAGCTGCTCACAGCACCATCCAAACTGATGTCTTATCCATGGATTGATCTAAATGTCCTTTAAACGTTGTAACTGTCCCTGCTTTTATCACTTCCTCTGGAAGTTCATTCCATACACAAGCCAGATTCTATCTCAAATAATTACCTCTCATGACTTATGTAAATCTTTTTCCTCGCACCTTAAAATATCCCTCAGTTTTGAATCCCCACCTTGAGGGAAAAGACATCAGCCCTTCAGCTTATCTGTACCCCTCATGATTTTTAAACCTCTGTAAAGTTACCCCTTAATCTCATACTCTCCAGTGAAAAACATCCCAGCCTACCAGCCTCTCCTTATAGCTCACTCCCTTCATTCCCAGAAACATCCAAGTTAATCTGTTCTCAACACTCTCCAGCTTAATTATATCATGTCAGTAATATCAAAGTGAATAGTCAAGGTGTTTTCGAAGGGTACTGGGAGACCAAAACTAGAGGACATAGGTTTAAAGTGAGAGGGGAAACATTTAAAAGTGACCTAAGGGGCAGCTTTTTCACCCAGAGGGTGGTGTGCCTATGGAATGAGCGGGCAGGATGACCAGGCTGGACACAGTATTCCAGAAGCAGTCTCACCAATGTCCTGTACAACCACAACATGACGTCCCAATTCCGGTACTCAAAGGTCTGACCAATGAAGACAATTGTGTTAAACACCTTCTTAACCACACTATCTGTATGAGATCCAAATTTTAAAGAATTATACCTGACGGCCTAGGTCTCTGTCCTACAACACTGCCAAAGGCCCTGCCTTTAATTGTATAGGTCCTACTCTTGTTTGATTTACCAAATCCAATACCTCGCATTAATCCAAACTCAACTCCATCTGCCCCCCCGCCCCAGTCCAGTGTGTGATATTATTGCCACCTCACCCACCCCTTCAGTTTTAAAATGCTCATCCCCCTCTCCTGGAGGCCTGCACACTCCGGCCTTGATTTTCACAAAGACCCCGAGCTTGGGTTGCCTTGTATGGATAGGGGGAGGTGGAACAGATTGAAGAAACAGTCAGTGAGGAGGAGAGGCTGGACAGTAATAACTGGCCTGGTATCATTTCTTTGTTTTAGGAAGAAGGCAGTCGCACGTTAGAGTTGGGGGACCAGAAATTAAGCTCTTCCTTTGTCTCTGGTGTTCAGTAATAAATACCTATTTGAGACCCTTCATTGGGCAGAGTGTGTCTGCAAGATTTCTTTCCCTAATATTGCAGACTACAGATAATAGCGATTAAAGATGGTCATAGTTAATTTCGATGGCACAGCACATGCACTCAATGTCCGACAGTTGAGACAAATATCTTGCATTTGATTAATAATACAAATTGTTTTTTGTAATTCAGTAATGGTAACCTGATTGTAATAAATCCACACCGAGCTGAAAGTGGGCTCTAAAATATGACTCAAAATCTGGGTATGGTAGTGTGCTGGGTAGTGTCCCTGCCTCTGAGCCAGATCTCTGGATTTGATTCCAATTCCTGAACTTGTGGGGTAGTGCTCCAAGCTCTGGACTAGAAGGTCTGGATTCAAGTCCTGCCTGTTGCAGAGGTATGTCACATCATGTCAGAACAGGCTGATGAACAAACACACAGGAGAATAATGTTACAGCTTTATGGGTATTGCCGAGTGGTGCTAGTGTCCCTACCTCCGGGCACAAAGGTCTAGGTGCAAATCCCACAGAAGTGTCTCATAATACATCTGAACAAACTGATTAAAATGGATTTAGAATTGTGACTTGATGGAGAAGGAAGAGGTGTCAGTATTGCATTTCAGAATTTAGGCCCAGGATGACTGAAAGTACAGCCATTCGTGTTGATTGGAGTCATATTTTGCAGAAGTAAAGGTTTATAAAATCAAAATGGCCATGGATAGGGTTAGTAGTCAGGGGTCTTCCCCAGGTTAGGGGCGTCCAATACGAGAGGGCATTGTTTGAAAGTGAGAGGGGAAAGGTTTTGATGAGGCCTAAAGGGCACCTTTTCACACAGAGGTTGGGTGTGCGTATGGAATGAGCTGCCAAAGGAACTGGTGGAGGCTGGTACAAATATAGCATGTAAAAGGAGCTATTCCAGCAATTTCTGTATTTGTTTAAACAATGCGTTCATTTTAACACAGGTATTCTGAATAAATTAAACATTTATTTTTAATGACGCAGAGACATGTAAACATATTTCAAATTGACCGAGACCATTTTCTGCTAAAGGTTTGGCTCTGTGTATGTATGACAGCAGCAATGGTGCACCTACATGGAACAGGGAATGTGATGGGGACATAGTTTGGACAATGTACAAGGAGACCTCACATGGTACAGTTTGGGAGAGGATGACATTTCTGTGTGATTCAGCTCAGAGAGGGAGAAAATGTAATCTGCCTGAGAAGGAACGGCCTCTTGCGCTCCCACTCCTTCATTGTTCCTCATCACAGCAATGTGTGCGAGCTAAAAGAACCTCTAAAGTCATCGTTACCATTCTTATTTTAATGGAATCCCTGCAGTGTGGAAACAGGCCTTTCGGGCCAACAAGTCCATATCCACCTTCTCAATCCATTTCCCTATATTTACCTCTGACGAATGTACGTAACCTAGATATCCCTGAACACTACAGATAATTTAGCATGACCAATCTACCGAACCTACACAGTTTGTGGTAAGAAATTGGATCACCCATTAGAAGTTCACACAGACAAGGGGCGAATGTGCAAACTCCACATCGACAATCACCCAAGGCTAGAATCGACCCCAAGTCCCTGGTGCTGTGAGGCAGCAGTGCTAACCAACGTACTACCCTTTGGGTGATCCCTGACCAGAATTCACTGGAATCTCCTCACTGCCTAAAGCAAAGGGAATTCAGCCAAATCCAACTCTCCCAGGATGTTGGTGAGGCCACTTTAAGAATACTGTGTACAACTCGGTTGCCTGCAGAAACGATTTACACAGATGACCCAGGACTGGAGGTTTGAGCTTCGGGGAGAGGTTGATTAGGTTGAGGTGTTTCCCCCTGGAGTGTCAGAGGCTGAAGGGTGACATTATAGAGGTGTATAAAATCATCAGGGGTATGGATATTCAGAATAGCCACGTTCTGATCCTAGGATAGGGGGTCCAGAACAAGAGAGCATCGGTTGAAGGGGAGAGGGCGAATGATTTAGAAAGTCCTGAAAATAAATGTTTCACACAGAGAGTGTTGTGTGTACAGAAATTGCTGTCAGAGGAAGTGGTCAAGGTGGTACAACTTCAGGAGGAATATTGGCCAAATGCTGGCAAATGGGACTAAATCAGATTTGATATCTGACCGGAGTGAACAGATGGACTAACGGGTCTGTTTCCGTTCTGCAGGACTCTCTGATTCTATAAGAAGAATGACGAAAAATTCTTAAAGGACCTTTCAAGTGGGAAATCTCTTCACTGGAAGTTTTTATTGTGCCTCGATGTTCACATGGACTGAAAACTGCGTTAGTTAAATATTTGACAGGGAAGTGAGTCACGGATAATGGGATACAGTCAGGAAAGTGGAGCTGAGACCACAACCTGATCAGCCACAATCTTAGTGCCTGGTGGAGAAGGCTCAAAGTATCTAATGCCCCACTCCTGCTCCTCAGTCCCATGTTTCTGTGTTCCATTCAGCCCCTCATACCTGCTAGACAGGAGCATTTGGAGGCTACTTACATCTATAACCTGATGCACAGAAACAGAGGAGACCATTCGGCCCTTCAAGATTATCCCACACGCTTTGAGGTGATTTGGGAAATGTGATTGGAAAACCCAGGCTGGGTATGAAAGAGGCCCCTCATCTCGCTTTACAAAATTTCCCCTCTCTGCAACTTGTGCTTCATTTGTTGGTCATGTTGTAGACCCAAATTCACTGAGAATACAGACAACTTACCTCACACACAGATGACTCACAAAATCCTCTGGTCTCCCTGGCTGCAATATTCAGTAATTGCACATTCATGAAAATAACACCCACTAACTTTTCAATAACAGAATGTGAGTACATCAGAAACAGGGGGAGGTCGTTCACTCCCCAAGCCTGCCTTGCCCTTCCCTAAGATCGTGGCTGATCTGCTCTTGGTCTCAAATCCTCTTTCATTCCCAATTCTTCATAGCCCTCAATTCTCTGGCAGGTCAATATCCATCAACCTCGTCTTGAAACACTTTCAGTCAACTAGCTCCCCGAACAGTCTTGAGAACAGAAATCCTGACATTCAATCCCACCTGTTTGAAGAAAACACTTGCTGCTCCTATGTCATAGCCTCTTGATATGAACAAAACAGGCTGGCTCAAGGGATCAGGTAAAAATGACTGGCCCTGATATCAAGGCAGTGGTTAACTTCTGCTGGCATCAAGGAACTTAACTAAACTGGACTTAATCAGAGTAAACTCTCCAGTGTTTGGTGTCAAACATGGCACAAAGGAAGATGTTCATCATCTCACTCATGTGGTCAGCTCTGTGGGAGATTCTCAGGGTAGCTTCCTCTTCACAAACATCTTCAGCTTCTTTATAAATGTCTCCTCGTTACCACCCTCCCCACCATAAGATCAGAATGTGGGGATGGTCACTGAAGATTCCACCATGTTCAGAGAGTTTTGTCCCTCGTCAGCTCCTGAACTGGTCTCTGTCCATGTGCAGCAAGATCCAGACACCACTCAGGTTTGTTCTGTTAAAGTGTCTGTAACATTCATGTACCAGCACAGTCTGGCACTGCACATTGCCTCAGTAAAACAAGAGTTCATTCAGTAGCTCACGCTGGTTTCACAGGAATATGAGGAAGTCATTCAGACCATTGACAGTATTGGAGAAGAGCAGGGACAGCCCATTCAGTGCCTCCAGCCTATTACTCAGGAAGAGAAGGAGTCTAGTGTGATGGACCACACCAGAGACCCTCAAAAATATTTGAGGGCGGTAACCTAAACTCTAATATTTTCATATTTTAAAGGAAATGTAAACTGTCTGTCCCAGATGCAATGTGACTGGTCAAACTACTCGGTGTGAAGCAAAACACCATTTATTTAAACACGGAAGATAAAATGAAACCAAGGAAAGGGAAATTTAGAATAACTTAATTCTATTGGCAAAGTTAAAAGAATAATAGATCGGTGAGCTATTAATAATGAACTGTTCCAATACAGGAAAATCGCATAACCACAGCCCTTGGCAAAAAGGAATATTCAGACACAGAATGTCACAAATATTTCTCCAATCGTCGTGGCGCCGCCGCTCATGATACACACTTAACGTGGTTTTTTCGTGGTGAGGAAGGAAGTCATATGCCTTGTGTAAAGTCTCAAGAAGGCAACATTCATCTCCGAGAAGACAGTCAGGTGTTTCTATGTAGGGTGGAAGCTGGTGGGAATGGCTACCTGTTTCAGAAGGAAGGTAATGTGGCTGCTGGTGGGGATTGTGAGCAACTTGGCGTTCAGTACGGGTTCACACACCGACTGCACAGTAATGTGGGGAGAGTTAATTAAGACATATAAACTGTTAGGAAAGTCACGTTAGACTGATGAATGGACTCTCTAAGTTCAAATAATGATGATATTATTCATGTTGATCTTGTCTTGTAACCTGAACGCCTTATTCTGTCCAAGCCTATTTCCACCCTGTGATCTGCCAGTCTATCCTTACTATGACCTGCCTCCACTAAATAAAGTGTTTCCCTGTACTGAGATACACGTGACAATAAATCAAACCAATCAATCCTGGGTAAAGTATGGAATTTCTCACCCTATCAATGTCTCTTTTGGAAATAATTGATCGCTGCCACTCCTCGCGTTTCAGCATCACGATTTCTTCGTCTCTCACAGCTCTACTGATTAAACACTCAGCTTCTTCACTCTATCCTCATGTTACCATCACTCGTATCTGTGGTAAGGAGATAATTCCTTACAAAGGAGATCAAATCTGTACAGAGTGCCTCAAACGGTCTCTCAGCAAGGCTTTACAACAGCAGGAAGATGGATTTACTTATGTACTCGAATCATCTTACAATGAAGGACAGCATACCATTGTCTGCATCCATTACTTACATAAGGTTTGATTCGGAGCAGTCAGCATAGACCTGTGAGTGGGAGATCATGCTTCCCAAATTTGTTAGAGTTCTTTGATGAAGTGACCAAGAAAGTTGACGAAGGCAGAGCAGCAGCCATATTCTCTATGGATTTCAGTAAGACCTTTGATAAGTTTGCACATGGTAGGCTGCTCAGGAAGGTTACATCACATGGAATGTTGGGGGAACTGGCCAATTGGATACACAGTTGGCTTAGGTAGGAAGCAGAGGGTTTAGTGGAAGGATGCTTATCAGACTGGAGGCTGGGTCCATTGCTGTTTGTTATCTATGATTTGGTTGAGAATGTACAAGATATGATTAGTAAGTTTGCAGATGACATTAAAGTGAGTGGGAGCATTTTCAGTTAGGAAGTTTATCAGAAATTGCAGCAGGACCGTAATGAGGTGGGGAAGTGGGCTGAAAAATTGCAAATGGAATTGAATATAGAAGTGTGAGGTCTTGCATTATGGAAACTCAAATCAAGGCAGGAGTTTCACGGTGAATGGGAGGGCCTAAAGGGGTGTAGTGGGCAGAGAGACCTTGGTATTCAGGTGCACTGTTCTCTCAGAGTGGAGTCGCACGTAGAGAGGGCAGTGAAGAAGGCTGTTGGCACACTGGCTTTCATCAGGCACGATATTGAGTATAGAAGTTGGGAATTTATGTTGCAGTTACACAGGACTTTGGTAAGGCCGCACTTGGAGTATTGTGTTCAGTTTTGTCACCTTTGTTATCGGGAGGATGTTATTAAACTAGAAAGAGTGCAGAAGAAATTCACAAAGACGTTGCCAGGATCCGATGGTCTGAGTTATAGGGAGATGTTGGACGAGCTAGGACATTTTCCTTAGCGTGTAGGAGAATAGAGCTGTATAAGATCACGAGGGATATGAATAGGGTCAATGTTCTCAGTCTTCTTCCAAGGTGTAGAGAATCGAGGACTGGATGGGATCAGTTTAAGGTTAAAGGGGAAGGACTAAAAGGGAACCTGAGGGGTCATTTCTTTACCCAGAGATGGTACGTGGTTGAGCTGCCAGCAGATGAGGCTGAGGGGGTACATTAACAATATTTCAAAAGCATTTGGATAAATATGTGGATAGGAAAGGACTGGAAGGAAATGGGCCAAATGCAGGGAAATGGGGTGAGCGTGGGTGGACATTTACAAAGTAGAGTTGAACCACTCTGTTAATTAAAGCCAAACACCCAGAAAAGCTCGTAATCTGTTAAAATATGAGCAACACAGATCTCCTACATTCCACTATTTAAACCAAAAATAACAAGTTAGTTTCTTATCTTTAATAGTGAATACTAAACAACAACTATTCACAAATACACGCCCC
This sequence comes from Chiloscyllium plagiosum, assembly GCF_037043375.1. Taxonomy (NCBI): domain Eukaryota; kingdom Metazoa; phylum Chordata; class Chondrichthyes; order Orectolobiformes; family Hemiscylliidae; genus Chiloscyllium; species Chiloscyllium plagiosum. Next base: position 34,945 of record NW_028270369.1, on the reverse strand, counting down.
TCTTTTCTTAGCTACTTACTATCTGACTCCAACTCTGTAAAAATATGCTGTTCCAACAACCCACATATTAAACATTACAATCTCAAGACCACACAGAATCCATCTTCCCCGCTGTGTTCACTCTTCCAGCTGCTGATCTCCCTGGGCCATTTTTTTAATATTGCAAGTAGCTTTTAAATGGACATGTATATTTGATAGAAAGTGTTTGAGATGACCAGTTAGCACTCCTGCTCTACAGCAGTTACACTGCTACTGGGTGGCAGTGACTCTCCCTCTAGTGTTCAAAATGCTGGGTTTATATACTCCCCATGATACAATAATTCTCATAATTTGATTGCTTTCCAGGTGTCCAAACAATAATATTCAAATTCCGTTGGCGTCTGGTATCCTGAGCGTTATTTAAATTCTTTGTTTTTATTTGAATTGTTGTCAAAACAGCAACCAAAACTCAAGTATCCATTTCCCAGCTAATGGTGACATGTGGAACAGAGTGACCTTTAGCTGGCATCTGTGGCTGTACTTTCTATTCAGCAAAACCCGTCCTGTCTTAAAGTGACCGGACATGCTTTCGGCTTCATAAGACCTCCCCGCTACAGAAAAAAAAAATATGAACCAGTAGAATGAAAAAATGGTTTCATTTCTTTTCATCCAATTCTTAATCCCATTATTATGAATTCCAAAAGTATTAATCTCGGCCATACCATACATATTAATTCTGCACACATATATAACACTGCAATAAGTCAAATCTTATCTAAACTTTTTCCTTTAAATCTGGCATAACACATCTGCTATCTCATTTTAGGACCCACTGCATGTACGTTTTGTAAGGTTAAAGTCGGTAACATAAGACTCCAATGAAATAGTCTCATATTCTGTTCTTTAAGTATTCAAAAAATGCGAGAGGTTTGTCGTTGTCCACAACCATCTCTGACAATTTGTTTGTCATATAAACATCAAAATATTGAGGTAAAAACAATGACTGCAGATGCTGGAAACCAGATTCTGGATTAGTGGTGCTGGAAGAGCACAGCAATTCAGGCAGCATCCAAGGACAGGCAAAATCCTCGGACTGCCTGAATTGCTGTGCTCTTCCAGCACCACTAATCCAAACATCAAAATATTGTCAGTCCCGTGCGAAACTTAATCATTCTTTTACAATAATGGAGATTTTTTATATTTTTTCTGGTGGATATTGAGTTTTATCGACAAGTAGCTAATTGGCCATTCAATTCCATCATCATCTTGCTGTATCAATACATCTCCGACACCTATACCCCTAGCATCAAATACAATTTTCAAATTTTTCAAAATATTTGGTGCAGCGAAAACTGGTGCGATGATTAATCCGGCTTTAAAATTCTCAAATGCCTCCTGGCATTGTTCTGTCCACCACAATTCTGTGTTCTTCTTTAATAAATCGAGCAGTGGTGCCAATATGCTGCTGAAGTTTGCAACAAACTCCCCATAGAATCCACTCAGTTCCAAAAATCGAAGCACCTCTTTCTTCGAGGATGGCCGTGGAAATTCCTCAAAGCCCTTCGTCTTTGTGTTCCGTGGGGTCAACCTCCCATGTCCAATGTAATGTCCCAAGAACGTCACCTCTGCCTTCGCGAATTCTGTTTTCTTTAAGTTTATTACCAAGTTCGCTTCTTGCAATCATTCAACAGGGTCTGCCAACTGTAACATGTGAGCTTTCAATCACTTGCTAAAGATCACGACATCATACAGATAAACTGCACAAATTATTCAGCTGGCCACAACTCTGTTCCGGAGTCTTCAATGTATCTGGAGCATTATTCATTTACATGACATTCTCTAGCATTTTTTCTCATACCCAGTACCTTGACCAGATAGTTTAACTGACTCAACATTGTTTTAATTTGAAAGGGGCCACTAAACCTGGCTTTGAAGGGATTTCCTACCACTGCTGGCAATACTAATACGTCATCCCACGGGAAATCGTCAAAGTTTCAGCGTTTTTATCTGCCACCTGCTTCATTCCATGCTGTGCCCTCTTCAGGTGTTGTTTAGCTAACTCACCTATTCCATCTAATTTCTCCCTCACCTCAGATACATCATCCAAGTGTGAGATCTCCGACTTCGGTCCTGTCAATTTAAATTTAATTAATTTCAAAGGACCTCTCACTTCATGTACGAATATTAACTCAAAAGATGTAAAGTGAGCAGATTTATTTGGGGCATCTCTAATGGCAAACAATATAATGAGACGCCTTTATTCCAATCATTTGGGTAATTCTGACAGTACATTGTTAACATTGTCTTCAGCTTCTGATGCCAACTTTCCAAGGCCCCCTTGGATTCGGGATGCGATGCACTTGATTTAAACTGCTGCGTGCCGAAGCTGCGTACCTACCAACTCCTCTACCTCCCTGTTTGCCTTAAGACCCCATAATGGAATTATCCATGGAAATCTGGTAGACACATCCATTATGATCAGCAAATATTGGTTTCCACTTTTACTTTAGAAAGGGGAGCTCCACAATTAATCATAAGCCGCGTGAAAGGTTCTTCAAATGCAGGAATTGGCAAGAAAGGTGCTGGTTTTATTACTGCCTGTTACTTACCTACCTCTTTCAGTCTCTCTCTTTTTCTGCTAACTCCAATTGCCCCACTTGCAATTTAAGTTTTTTTCCAACTCGACTGCAGTTTCGTTTTTCTCTGATAGATCAAAGTGCTTGACCAACTCCATGATGGTGATAGCTTTCCTTTTGTCCCTGGTGAAACCCAATTCTAATGTACATGTTAATTCTAAAAGTATGCCCTTCCTTTGTGTTTCTAAACTTTGTCAACAAACTTGTGAGTCATCTTCAAACCTCAGAACCTCTTTAGTAATGTTAAAAGCCATTTCTTTTAATTTAACCAACCACAAGGAAACAAAATTAAATGAATTTTCTCACCTGTTTTATTTGAAGATCTAGGTCACTAACCGCCAAGTGATGGAATCTGCTGGGACATTTCGTACCCCAAATCTGTTCAAATCCCATACGACAAGCCCTCAAACCGTTATAATGTCGATGTCTAACCCCTCTGTTAATTAAAACCACACAGCCAGAAAAGCTCAGCTCGTCACGTAATCTGTTAAAAGATGAATGACAGAGAAGTCCCAAATTCCACTATTAAGAGAAAAATAACCATTTATAAGTATGTAAGTGAGATCGCTGAGCTTGTGGATGTCAGATGTTTCGTCACCATGACTAGGTAACATCATCCTGGAGAGTCTCTGGTGACGCACTGGTGGTATGTCCCGTCTTTCTATTTATAGGTCTTGGTTTCTGAAGGTACATGATGTTATTTCCACTTTTTTTCAAGGGAAGGTAGTTAGGATCTAAATTGATATGTTTATTGATGTACTTCTGGCTAGAATGTCATGCCTCTCAGAAGTTTCGTGCGTGGCTTTGTCCTAGGAAGTGTGTGTTGTCACAGTCAACGTGGTGTCTTTCTTTGTGATAGTGAGTCATGTCTTTTGGTGGCCAGTTGGTGTTCATATGTCCTGCTAGCACGACAACAGGACAGTTTGAAATGGAGGAAAAATGATTTTATATACACTGTTTAATCAGTGTGTATTCAGATAAATAAAATTTTTCATATGTGTATAACACATTCTGAATGAACAACGGCGATACAGTTAACGAAAAATTATGCACATGATGTATAAAATTTATAAAGCATTAAAACATTATTTGATCCTCATCTGAAGTGATACCTTCCCTTCCTCTCAACCTTCCCCCTTTTCTGATATTCCCAACTCTAGTCTCATTCTTATCAGGATGTGTGTTATAAATTCTTGCTTCTCGTGTCCCAACTTATATTAGTTAATCCCCTTTCTACCGGGAATTCAATATATTGGCCTGCTGGGTTCTTTCCAAAGTTAGTGTCTGTCATATTATTGGAAAGAAAAGTTCTGGCATCAGACCCAGCATTTGAACATATTTTATGTGCACTGTACAAAGGACCACAGCACACAGAATTGCCAAACATTGAGGGATATACATCTATTTCTTTCGATAATGTAGTTTTCTCATTTTCCACATCTCCATATCTATATCCTCTCTCTCGTTCTCCCTTTGCATCTAGGTAAGAAATCCATCAATTATTCTTCGTGGCCCATCTCTCAAAACTCCTCCTTTCAGTTTATATCTAACGTTCTCTTCAAGATGTAATGTGGTTATAATTAAGCAATGTAACTACAAAGACATGTGGGAGGAGTTGGCCCGAGTTAATTGGAAGGGGAGCTGAGCAGGAAAGGCCATGGAGCAGCAATGGCAGGAGTTTCTGGGGATACGTCGGAAGATAATACCAGAAATGCAACCCCAAGAAGATGAAACATACTCATGAGAGGACAAGGCAGTATGAGTGATAAGGCCTCAGACCAAAAGAGAAAACGTACAATGTGGTGAAGATGATTGGGAATCCAGAGAATTCATTGGCTCTGAAACGACATAAGGCTTGCATCACTGACACGACAGGGTCCAAGGAAGTTCCTGTGGAGTGAAGAGTGAGGCTTTTGCTCAGACGTCTTTGACAAGGAGGTTGAGTGAAGTGATTACGCCACAGTTGAAGAGGGTGAAGACATGACTGCCCAGCTGGTTCAGTGCGCTACGTGTTTGATGTGGGAGGTCAACGACTCTGGTCTGTCTCGCTCGTTTAAGTGTGGAAAGTGTGTGCACGTTCAGCTACTGACCGAGCATGTTGCAGCGCTGATGAAAGAACTCGAGGACCTTAGGCTCATCTGAGAGAACGATATCTTTCTGGGCAAGACATTCAGTGAGGTTATTACACCGACCATACCAGAAGAGAGCAGAAGAGAGCAGACGATGAGGAAGGCAGAGAGGAGACAGGTGCAAGAGACTCCGGGGGAAGTACCTGTCAGGAACAAGTTGAATCTTTTGGAAACAGTAGAGACAGATGACACTGCCAGTCCGCCAGGCGGCCAGGTCTGTCAATCAAAAGTTGGCGTGGAGACAGAGCGGTAGAGTCGGACATCGCACAGAGCCGTGATAATAGGGGACTTCACAGTGAGAGGAACTGACGGGGTTTTGTGGCAGCAGGCGGGACTTAAGGATAGTGTGCTGCCTTCCTGGTGCCAGGGTTAAGGACATCACAGACAGAGTGCAGGAAATCCTCAAGGACGAAGGTGAAGAGCCAAACGTGGTGGTACATGTTGGCACAAATGATGTTGGGAAGAAGAGGAGGAACATACCACAGCGGGACTTCGGAGAAGTAGGAAGAAGGCTGAAAAGCAGGATGTCCAGGGTGGTTATCTCCGGTTTGTTTCCAGTTCCTCAGTCTGATAATGCCAGAAACAGTGAGATAATGGACTTGAACGTGTGGCTGGGGAACTGGTGCAGGAAGCAAGGATTTAAATTCTTGGATCACGGGGTATGCTTTGTGGTAAGCATAAATTATACAAGAGAGACGGTTTGCACCTTAATAAGTTGGAGACCAGCATTTTGGCAGGCAGGTTTGCCACTGCAACGCAGCTGCGTTTAAACTAAGTAGGGGGTGGGGAGGGTGGAGGGGACAAACTGGATGTTTAAGAAGGAAATTGAAGGGAAAGTTAGAACAAGGGAAGTCCAGAAAGACAGCTGTATCAATGATACAGAATGATACAGCTTGAGGCTCTTTTGAAAATTGGCAGATACCGTATTCTGGTGATAACTGAGACGTGGCTTCAAGTGGACAGTGCTTACGAAATGAATATTCAAGGCTACACGAGCTATCGTAAGGACAGACTGACTGGCAGAGGGGGTGGGGTGGCCCTGTTGGTAAGAGGTGATTATCAGTCCCTTGTGCGGGGGAAACCTAGAGTCAGGGGATGTAGAGTTAGTGTGGATAGAGCTGAGAAATTCTAAGCGTAAAAAGACCCTCTTGGGAGTTATCTACAGGCCCCCAAACAATAGTCTGGATCTCGGATGTAAGTGAAATCAGGAGCTGAAATTGGCCTGTCGCAAAGATATTACTACAGTTGATACTGGGGATTTCAACATGCAGGTAGACTGGGAGAATCAGGATCGTATTGGACCTCAAGAAAGAGACTTTGTGGAGTGCCTCAGAGATGGATTCTTAGAACAGCTGGAGCTGGAGCCGACCAGGGAGAAGGCAATTCTGGATCTGGTATTGTGCAACGAACCAGAATTCATCAGGGAGCTCGAAGTGAAGGATCCATTGGGAAGTAGTGATCATAATCCAATAAGTTTCAATCTGCAATTTGAGAGGGAGAGGGTACAATCGGAAGTGACAATATTTCTGTTGAATAAAGGGAATAATGGAGCAATGAGGGAGGAGCTGGCCAAAGTTCAATGGTGCAATACCTTAGTAGGTATGACAGTGGAAGAACAATGGCAGATACTTCAGTGTATAATGCAGAAGATGCAGGATCAGTTCATTACAAAAAGGAAGAAAGATCCTAGGAGGAGTCATGGGTGGCCGTGGCTGACGAGGGAAGTTAAGAAACATATAAAGTTAAAAGAGGAAAAGTATAACACAGCCAAGATAAGTGTGAAAACGGAGGACTGGGAAGCTTTTAAAGAACAACAGAGGATTAATAAGAAGGAAATATGCAGAGAAAAAAATGAGGTACGAAGTTAACTGGCCAAAAATATAAAGGAGGATAGTGAAAGTCTTTTTAGGTATGTGAAAGGCAAAAAACAAAATGTTTAAGTCTAAAATTGGGCCATTGAAGACAGAAACAGGGGAATATATTACGGGGAACAAAGAAATGGCAGAAGAATTGAATTGGTACTTTGGATCTGTGTTCACTGGGCAAGACACAAACAATCTCCCTGAGGTAACAGTGGCTGAAGGACCTGAACTTAAGGGAATTTATATTTGCCAGGAATTGGTGTTGGAGAGACTGTTAGGTCTGAAGGTTGATAAGTCCCCGGGGCCTGATGGTCTACAACGCGGGTACTGAAGGAGGTGGCTCGAGAAATCGTGGATGCGTTGGTAATTGTTTTCCAGAGTTCGATAGATTCGGGATCAGTTCCTGCAGATTGAAGGGTGGCTAATGTTGTAACACTTTTTAAGAAAGGTGGGAGAGAGAAAGCAGAAAATTATAAACCAGTTAGTCTGACATCAGTGGTGGGAAAGATGCTGGAGTCTATTATAAAGGATGAAATTATGACACATCTGGATAGTAGTAACAGGATAGGTCAGAGTCAGCATGGATGTATGAAGGGGAAATCATGCCTGACTAATCTTCTGGACTTTTTTGAGCATGTAACTCTGAAGATGGACGTGGGAGATCCAGTAGATGTAGTGTAACTGGACTTTCAGAAAGCTTATGATGAAGTCCCACATAGGAGATTAGTGAGCAGAATTAGGGCGCATGGTATTGGGGGCAAAGTACTAACTTGGACTGAAAGTTGATTGGCTGACAGGAAACAAAGAGTAGTGAATAAACAGCTCTATTTTGGAATGGCAGGCAGTGACCTGTGGGTATCGCAGGGGTCAGTGCTGGGACCGCAGCTTTTTACAATATATATTAATGATATAGAAGATGGTATTAGTAATAACATTAGCAAATTTGCTGATGATACTAAGCTGGGTGGCAGGGTGAAATGTGAGGAGGATGTTGGGAGATTACGGTGTAACCTGAACAGATTAGGTGAGTGGTCAGATGCATGGCAGATGCAGTTTAATTTGGATAAATGTATGGTTATCCACTTTGGTGGCAAGAACAGGAAGGCAGATTACTACCAAAATGGAATCAATTTAGGTAAAGGGGCAGTACAAAGAGACCTGGGTGTTCTTGTACACCAATCAATGAAGGTAAGCATGCAGGTACAGCAGGTAGTGAAGAAGGCTAATATCATGCTGGCCTTCATAACAAGACGGATTGAGTATAAAAGCAAAGAGGTTCTAATGCAGCTGTACAGGGCCCTGGTGAGACCACACCTGGATTTGTGTGTGCAGGTCTGGTCTCCAAATTTGAGGAAATACATTCTGGCTATTGAGGGAGTGCAGCATAGGTTCACAAGGTCACTTCCTGGAATGCGGGACTACCTTACGCTGAAAGACTGGAGCGACTGGGCTTGTATACTCTTGAGTTTAGAAGACTGAGAGGGGATCTGATAGAGACATGTAAGATTATTAAAGGATTGGACACTCTGGAGGCAGGACACAGCTTAAAAATATGGGGTAGACCATTTAGGACAGAGATGAGGAGAAACTTCTTCACCCAGAGAGTGGTGGCTGTGTGAAATGCTCTGCCCCTGGGGGCAGTCTCCAGATTCATTTAAGGAGTTGGATAGAGCTCTTAGCGATAGTGGAATCAAGGGTTATGGAAATAAGGCAGGAACAGGATACTGATTAAGGAAGATCAGCCATGATCATATTGAATGGTGGTGCAGGCTCGAAGGGCAGAATGGCCTACTCCAGCACCTACTGTCTATTGTCTCCAGAGCTCTTAATCATGGTCAGGGAGAGAAACGGAAGAAATAAATTCACTTTAAACACAGAAGACGGCATTTCTCAAGGAAAAAGATTCAAGTGAATTAAACATTTGAATTAAACATTTAAATTAAGATCAGTTAAATGCTTTTGTGGAATGTGTCAGATTGGAAGCAAGACCCGGGGTGACAGACCCTCAGCATAATGAGAGTTTTAAAATGGAAGTATTTCCACATCAGAAACCAGGTTAGGTCACTGAGTGCAGGGCTGATGGGTGAATGGGTCTCAGTGAGAATTGGGAAACAGACAGCAGAATTGCATTGCAGATATTGCAGCTCGAAACTGCGTATTTATGTAGTGCTGTAAACCACAGCAGCAGGAGAAGCAGACCTGCATTCAACCTCAACCTGTAACTTTTGCCAGGGTAACACCTCAGTCTGTTATTACCATCAACACCATCTATGGCTCGGGGACGAGTGTGAGTGAACATGTCAGAGTCAGGATCACATGAACCTTAACCTGATGCTAACTTATTAAAGCTACCGGACTTGACCAACAGATCTGAACGAAGCCCAGCAGTTCTGCCACAGTCAGTCATAAATGGTGATGGACAATTAAACAAATGACTGGAGGAGAGGATTCCACAAACATCCCCATCCTAAATAATAGAACAGACCTTCACATCAGTGTAAAAGAGAAGGATGTTTCATCTGCACCATCTTCTGCCAGAAGTGTTGAGTCGATGATACACCTCACCCTCATCATGATACCCACAAAATCACAGATGCCAGTCTTCAACTAATTTGATTCGCTGCACGTGACATGAAGAAACAGCTGAACACAGGAGATACGACAAAGGCAATGGGCCCTGACCCCATTCCTGCAATAGGACTGAAGACTTGTGCTGCACAACAAGCCGCGTCCCTGGGGAAGCTGTTTCATTCCAGCTCCAAACCTGACATCTCCCTGGCAATGTGGAAAATTATTCAGCTGTGTCCTGTCCACTAAGACGGGAAATATTACAAACTGACCAATTACTAACCCCTCAGTCCCATCATAACAGCCAAATTGGTGGGAGTTCTTTTTGACAGAGTGTCAAGCAGCACAGAAGTAACCTGTTCAGTGTGGTTTCCGATAGATCCCCATGTGGAGATGGTGCTGTATAAATGTCACTGGATTATTAATCCAGACCAGGCTAATACTCTGGCAGGGGGTGGAAGTTAAAAACAATTAATAAAATATCGAGATCTAAAATCTGGTGTCAGTAACAGTGACCTTGAAGCCAATCTGGATTGTAAACAGAATTTCCTTCTCCAATGTACTTTTAGGAAGTGAATCACCCGTGATTTTCTGGGCTGGCCTAAAACTGACTCCAAAGACCCTGACATGTGATAAACATTTCAATGGTCTCTGAAACGGCCAATAAAGGCACTCATTTGTATCAAACTACTCCGAGGTCTGAAAGGATGAAACCGGACAGAATATCCGGCCTCAGCATCAGTGTCGGAAAAGGGAATGGGTACACACTCCTTTCGACCCTGCAGATTCCCCCTTCCTAACATCTGAGAGCTTGTGACAACATTTACCGAGCTTTCCCACAGACTGCACAGAAACATCTGGAAAGGAGTAGGTCATACAACACTTTGAGCCTCCCCCCCATTCTAGTTCATGAAAAAAATCTCCGCAATGCGCTTACCCCACACGATATACATATCCGTTAATGTGGGTAACCTTGGGAAGCTATAAAATAGGCGGTGCAGTAGTACGTTTGGTCCATCGAGTTTGCTAACCAATTCAATATAATGATGGTTGGCCCTTCATTTCCACACTGTACTCCTGCTCTCCCACCATCCCTTTACTGTCTCTAAATCCTTATTTATAATCAGTGTCTTGGTTTCCAGGTGCGAGCGAATTCCCCAGGTTCCCCAGTCAGTGAGTACAGGCATTTACCTCAATGCAGAGTGACCTGCCTGTACCAGCCAGGGGAATTATCATCCCTGCTTCCAATCTGTCTCACCCTGTCAGACTTTTGTATATTTCACTGATTTCTCCACTCATTTTCCCAATCCCCATGGAATACTGGCTCAGTCACCACAAACTCTGCTCCCACAACAAGCTCGCCATCCCAGATATCAGTCTGGTCATCCTTCACTGCTCTCTGTCAATGTCAGGTTTGTCCTTTATTAGGTATGGAGATGAGAACTGTCCACAATACTGCACAATGTTTGAGATGATGTCTCACCAAGTCCCTGTACAGCTACAGTAAGACACCATTTCTCCTGGACTCACATCCCCCTGAAATGAAGGTCAGCACACCATTTATCTTCTTTCCTGCTTTCTTTCCTGCAATATTGCTTTCAGTGACTGGTGTACAAGGAGATCCAGATCCTTTTCAATGTTATAGCTCCCCACTTGCTGGTTGTATATACACTGGGCAGCGTGCCAATGCCATGCCCAGTACTGACTTCTGGTTACAGGGCTCACTGCGCTGCAGGGGCCTCAGAGGTTTATGCAGAAGGAAACAACAAAAAGGAGCATACGTCCCTTTGTAAATCAACATGTTTCAACCAATCCTTTTCAAATGGTCGGCTGCCAATTTATCGTTTCCACCAAAGGGCACACCGTCACCTCTATCCACATTGTTCTCCATCTGTCACGTATTTACCCTTTCACTCCACTTGTCTTAGTCTTCTCAGTGCTTTTCTACATCCTCCTCACCCACTCACAATCCCACATCCGTTAGTGCTGTCAGCAGGCTGGGATATATTGTATCTGATTCCAGCAACCCAATGTTTAATGGGTATTGTGAACAGCTGGGCCCCAAGCACCGATCCCTGCGAGACCTCAGCAACCTTCCTCTGTTAATTTCTATTTATTTATTTCATGAATCTGGGTGTCACTGGTTGGGCCAGCATTTATTGCCGGTCCCTAGTTGTCCTTGAGAAGGTGGTGGTGAGCTGCTTTGTTGAACGCTGCAGTCCACCTGCTGCTGTTGACCTCCAATGCCATTAGGGAGGGAATTCCGGGAATCTGACCCAGCGGCTATGAAGGAGCGGTGATGTATTTCCAAGTCAGGATGGTGAATGGCTTGGAGGGAACCTAAAGATGATAGTACTTCCATACATCTGCAGCCCTTGTCCTTCTAGATGGACGTGATCGTGTGTTGGGAAGATGGTCTCTGAGGATCTTTGATGAATCATTTCACTGCAGCATATAGATAGTAAAACACTGCTGCTGCTGAGCGTTGATGGTGCAGCATTGTGGATACAGGGACAGTCAAACTGGTTGCTTTGTCCTGGATGGTATAAAGCTTCTTGAGTGTTGTTGGGGCTGCACTCATCCAGGCAAATTGGGAGTCTTCTATCACACTTCTGACTTATGCATTGTAGATGATGGACAGACTTTTGGAAATCAGGATGTGAGTTACTCACCACAGTATTCCTAGCTCCTGACTTGCTCTTATAGTTATTGTGTTTATGTGGTGAGACCAGTGAGTTTCTGAGCAATGATTACCCACGAGGACTTTGATACTGGGGGATTCACTGATAGTAACACCATTGAATGCCAAGGGGCAGGTTAGATTGTATTTTATTGGTGATAGTCATGGTCTAGCATTTGTGGGGCCTGTATATTACTTGCCATTTTTCAGCCTGGATACTGTCCAGATCTTGTCGCATTTGAACATGGACTGCTTCAGTATCTGAGGAGCCACAAATGTTGCAGAACATTGTACAATCATTGGCGAACATCCCCACTTCTGACCTTAAAATGGAAGGAAGGTCATTGATGAAGCAGTCCTGAAGAAGTTTTCGGCCACTGCTCGAGGGACTCCTGCAGACTTGGAGCTGAGTTGACTGACCTTTATCAACCATGACCACCTTCCTACGTGTCAGATACGATTCTAACCAGCGGGGAGTTTGCCTCTGATACCCATTGATTTCAGTTTTGTTAAGGCCCCTTGATACTACACTTGGTAGAAGGCAGCCTTGACTTAAAGGGCTGTCACTATCACCCCACCTCTGTAATTAAGCTCTTTTGTCCATGTTTGAACCACGGTAATGAGGTCAGGAGCTGAGTGGCCCTGGTGGAGCCCAAACTGGGCGTCATTGAGCAGGTTATTGCTGAGCAGGTGCTGCTTAAAAGCACTGAGACCTTCCAACACTTTCCTGATGATCGAGAGTAGACTGATGAAGTGGGAATTGGCCGGATTGGATTTGTTTTGCTTTTTATATACAGGAGATACTTTGGTAATTTTCTACATAATCGGGAAAGCCGTTGTTGTAACTGTATTGAAACAGTTTGGCTCGGGGAGTGGCAAGTTCTGGAGCACATGTATTCAGTACTATTGCCAGAATATTGTCAGATTATGGACCCTATGGAGTATCCAGTATCTCCAATCATTTCTGGATATCGCGTGGACTGAATCAAATTGGCTGATGACTGGTAACTGAATCGCTGTGGACAACTGGAGGATCATCCACTCAGCACTTCTGACTGAAGATTGTTGCGAATGCATCAGCCTTATCTTATACACTGTGTTAGTACCACCCAAATGATGGAGGTTATTCTCAATGTGCAGGTGTGACTTTATCTCCACAATGACTATGCGGTGATCACTCTTACGGATACTGTCATGGACAGATACTTCTGTAACTGGCAGATTAGTCAGGCTGTGTTCAAGATGTATTTTCCTCTTGTTGGTTCCTTCACCACCTGCCGCCAGTTATATCCTTTAGGACCCAGCCAGCTCGATCAGTAATGCTGTAGCTGAGAAACTGTTGGTGGTGAACATTGGAATCCCCCACCCAGAGTACATCCTGCGTACGTGCTACCCTCAGTGCTTCCTCCAAGTATTGGTCAGCATGGAGGAGTACTGAGTCATCAGTTGAGAGAGGCTGGTACATGGTAATCAGCAGGAGGTTTCCTTTCCCATGTGCAAACTAATGCCATGAGACTTTATGGGATACGGAGTCACTGTTGAGGACTCCAAGAGCAATTCCCTTCCAACTGTATCACACTGTGCCGCCACGTCTGCTGTGTCCGTCCTGCTGATGAGACAGGAGATATCTGGGGAAGGTAATGGGGAGTCTGGGACATAGTCATACGCACCGAATCATACCTTTCAGAAAATGTCAGGCTATTACTTGTTGAGTCTGTTTATTTCGATTCACTGTTTCCTGCCAGCTGTCCCATTCTAGAAACATGTCCATATATTAGCCCCAATCCACTCAGATTTGATTTTGCAAATTGGGCTTGGAGCTTTACCAACATTTTTCTAAAAATCAAAATGTTTTACATCCATTGATTCTCTTTCATTTGTCTCCCAGTTTGTTTCTCAAACATAATTCCCATTTCATAAATCTATGTTGGTGTTGTCTATGACCATTACTTTCAACAACAATAATTTCTGCTAAACCATTTACTGACTATGTTTATTGTTCCATGTACTCTACCATTTTCCCACACCAGACTCGGTTTTCCTTGTATTGTTAGAAAGTTCTGTGAAGTCAGAACTGAAGTAGTGGCTTCATAGTTCTGCCATTTCCCTGTTCCCCATTCTCCATTCTCTGGTTTCAAACTGTAAGGAAACTGCACTTGTTTTCTCATATTTCTCACATTGACATAATTTAACAGGCTAATACAGTACATTCTGATAACCCTTATGAATATAACTCTGCAGAAATCCATCAATTCCTGCCTTAAACTGCTCAATAATTGACCTTCCACACCATATACTCACAGGGGCATAGACTCTGTGCCAACAGAAATGCAGCAGGATCTATACTAGTCCCACTTTCCTACACCAGGCCCATAGCCTGGAATGTTATGACACTTCCAATTGCTCGTCCAAGTACTTTTTAACGATTGTGAGGTGATCATTCCCCTCTCAGGAAGTAATCCCCGAACCCCAGACCTCGAGGTGAAAAAATGTTTAAATCATCTCTGAATCTCAAACTCTTCATGGGGAGAATGTGCAAACTCCACACAGTCAGTCGCCTGAGGCGGGAATTGAACCCGGGTCTCTGGCGCTGTGAGGCAGCAGTGCTAACCACTGTGCCACCGTGCTGCCCCCACTGTAAAAGTGTGCTCCTTTGTACTTGACCCTCTGACTAAAAGGAACAGTTGCTGCCTATCCACCCTGTCCGTGTCGCTTATAAACTTATCCGTCTGAATCACTGACTCCTCAGCTTTCGCTGCTCCAGAGTAAACAACCCGAGCTTATCCAGCCTCTCTCCATAGCTGATATGATCCATTCCAGGGAACATCCTGGTGAATCACCTCTGCACCCTCTCCAGTACAATCACATCCTTCCTGGAATGTGGTTCCCGGAGCTACATACAGTACTCCATTTTTGCCGAACCAAAGCCCTGTATTGCTCTTATAATCTACACCCTGATTAGGAAACGCTACACCCAAGGTCCAATTCTTAACTAGCCCATTAACGTGTCCAGGAGAAAGTGAGAAATGCAGATGCTGGAGATCAGAGTTTCAAAAATGTGTTGCTGGAAAAGCGCAGCAGGTCAGGCAGCATCAAAGGAGCAGCAGAATCAACGTTTCGGGCATAAGCCTTCTTCAGGAATCTGCCCGAAACATCGATTTTCCTGTTTCTTTGATGCTGCCTGACCTGCTGCGCTTTTCCAGCAACACATTTTTAAGCATTAACCTGTCCAGTCACATTGAGGGATGTGTGGAGAAGCACAATCTGAGCTTCCCAGTGTGCTGCCATTCATTGAGTCCTCCCCTGCCTGGTTCCATTTCCCAAAGTGCATCACCTCATATTTATCAGGGTTACATTCCATCTGCCATTGATGTGCCCATCTGACCATTTCATCTGCATCTTCCTGTAAACTTAAGGCCTTCTCACTCACTGCTAACCACTCAGTCAATCTTTATGTCAAACATACACTTACTTATCACACCTCCCCCACTCTCCACCTAGCCCCCTCCACATTCAGATCTATATTTTGTTATGAATAACACAAAGAATAAGGGACACAACACTGATCTCTGTGGTACACCAGGGGACACTGGTTTCCAGTCACACAAACAGCCTTCTCCCACCACCCTCTGTTGCCTGCTACTAAGACAATTTTCGTTGTAACTTGCCAAGTTATCCATCATATTGTGAGATTTTACTTTATTTTTCAGTTTCCCAGGTGGACATTTGTCAAAGGCCTTCCTACAAAACTAAATAATCTACCTCCTCAAACTAATTCAATCAAATCAAATGGATGTGACTTCCTTCTGATAAAGTCATGATGATTATCCCTGATCAAACCTTGCGACTCTGATTAGAGTTCGATTTTGCCCTTACCTATTTTATCCAGTAGTTTCCTTAACAGTGATCTAATACTCGCTCGTCTATAGTTCCCTGGTCTATCTCTCCCACCCTTACTGTGAAGTGGAATTGTATTAGCAGTTCTCTAGTTCTCTGGTACCTCCCCTATGGTCAGATTCTAATTAAAATATTCAGTCAGTGTCTTTCCTCCTTTGACCCCAACAACCGCCTGTAATACAACTCATTCAGACATGGAGATTGGTCCAAATTTGTACAGAACAAAACCTCAAATCCCTGCTCGTATTTTACATCAATCTGTTCAAGAGCTTCCTAGTCCATCTTCTTGAATTCTGTACCTGCATCCTCCTTCTCCCAAGTAAAATAGATGAGAAGGTCTCATGTAACAATCTATCAATGTTCTCCAGCTTGACACACAGATTGCCCCTTTGGTTTCTAATGGACACTAGCTGTTTGCTGATTATTCTGTCCTATTTGTCCGTGTAGAATATCATGGTATTCTCCCAGATCTCGCCTACTTGTACTTCTCCATGTCCCTCTGTTATTCAGTCCTTTCGATGTTTCTCAGAGTCACTACAATCAACTCTCATGTTTTGAAACTCGAGATTACAGGCTGAGGTTCCCAGTCAGACAATCTTGCCATTTTACGGATTAATCTGGATAATACCTTTTAAAGTTCCTCTGTAGTCAATATATTCTTTCTTAGATTGGGACTCCGAATGATACACAATATTCTATGTTTAGTCTCACCAACGCTCGATGCAACTGGTGCACGACATCCTCTATCTTCCAATTACATTCACATGACTGTAAACTGAATTTTTACTTTCCCAGTGGCATATATTCTTCCCAATATCTCTCGGTTTAATGTTTCTTATGAACTTACAGTGTGAGTTCTTTAGAAAAAGCTCATGAATATCCAACTGTACGTTATCCAATGGTTCATCATTGCCTATGTCCACAAGAATCATCTTCAAACCATTCCAAAAATATGTTTGCCACTTCTGGTTTTCCTTTCATCGGTACATTCTCACACTCCCCAGTTATGTTATTACCTTCTATATATCTAGTAGCACGTTCTTTGTTATCGAGTCCAACAGATACTTGACTGCGGGTGACAAGATAACTGGTCTGTAGGTCACCACTCTCCAAATTCAACATTTCTTAAACTGTTGGATAATATTTATAACCTTTGCCTGATCCAGATTGGCTAAATGCCTTTCGGGAATGTGTCTGAATATAAAGTGAAAATCCTCGATGCAATCAATATGTCTATTGCTGCTTCCTCTGAAATTCTTGTATCAAGTACATCTAGTCTGTCAGATTTATAAATATTCGATCCAGCTTTCTTTACAAAGATAAGAATGATCTTAGATTTTACTTACACAAGTCCCAGGGTCACTTGGTATTTCTGGAAGATTTTCTGGACATTCTTCCATGAAGATAGACGCAAAGAAACTGTTTCTTTTCTCTGCGATTTCTCTGTTCTCTGCAGTAAATTATCCTGAACGCACACCAACTGTTCCACATTTGACCTTGTTTTTTTATTTTTTTTCAAGTAGTATAGACGCTTTTTAGCAGTCTTTATGTTTTTCTTTCGTTTGCACGCTTTTTCTCATTTTGATTTTTTTCTCAGATTCTTGGTCATCCTTTGCTGGGTCCTACATTTCTCTGAATCCACTGGCTCACTGCAACACTTGGCATTTTTCTAAGCTGCCTCCTTTTATCTAATAGGTAGATGAAGGTGAGGTTGAAAGTGATAGTCGGAGAGGAGGATGGACCAGATTGATCGGGAGGAAGGTGGACACATAGGAACATTCAAAAGAGCGGTGCTAACTTGGAAGTTTGGAGTAGGATAAGGTGGGATTAGAGGAAATGGAGAAATCCACTATGACCCCCTGTGTTTGGAAGGTCCCAAGACAGAAGATGAGGCTTTCTTCCTCCAGGCTTCTGGTGGCTTGGGTTTGGCGATAGAGCAGGCCCAGTGCCCTTATGTCCTTGGCAGAGTGGGAAGGGGATTTAAAGTGCTCAGCCAAAAGGCGATGGAGTTGTTCAGTCTGGCTGTTCGCTGAAATGATCCACAAGTTGACCTCCTGCCTCGCCAATGTAGAGAAGACCACATTGGGTTTAATGGTTGCAGCAGATGAGGCGTTATGTCTCCCTTAATCACCTATCACTTTCAACCTCACCTTCATCTACCTATCGCAATCCCAGCTACCTCCTGCGTCGCACCCCCTTTGGACAATGATCTTCCAACAATGCTCTGTATTCCCCCAGAGAGCTGAGACATCTCTGAGCTGGGTGGGAACATTAAAGCAGGCTGGTAAAGTATTGCTGCTGCTGTACAAGGTCTTAGTGAGATCACATCTGGAGTAGTGTGTACAGATTTAATCTCTTCAATGAAGAAAGGATGTTTTAAATTGGACGCAGCTCAGAGATGGTTCCCTCAACTGATTCCTGCAATGAAGGTGCTAACTTATAATGAAAGGATGATCAGGTTGACCCAGTAGCCATTGGAGTTTACAAAAATTGAAATGATCTTATTTGAACATAGATGATAGAAGGATTCAACATGTGAAGTGAATTACACAGATAGTGGAGGAATCCATTCCGTTCTCCAGCCTGTTACACAGGAACAACAGGAGGATATTCAGGCCTTCAAACCTGTTGCACCAAAACAGGACGAGGCTATTCAGCCCCTGGAGCCTGATATACACTGACAGAAGGAGGCCAATCAGCCACTCGAGCCTATGCTGCACCAGTATCCTGTTAAACAGCAACAGGATCAGTCCATTCAGCCTCCTCATGTCTGTAACATAGGAACTGGAAGAGGTCACACATTGACTGGAGATTGTTACACTGGGATAACAGGAGGCCATTCAGACCCACCAAGCCTATTGCAAGGGAATTGGATAAGGATAAAAACTATCTGAGACTTCTTTCATGAGAAAGGAAGAGGTAATTTAGACACGTGATTGTTGTATGGGAAGGAGAGAAGACCAATCAATCCCTCGGTCCCATCTTCAGGATACATGAGGAGACCGTTCAGTATATCCACCTGTGATGGCGAAGTATGAGAAGACCCATCAGCCCTTTAAAATGTTACACAACAACAGGAAGATTCCATAATCTCCCAATCCTCTAAAGCATCAACAGGATGAGGTTATTCTGGCCTTGGAGACGACAACATGGGAACACCACAAAGACGTCAGCCCATCGATATTGTACATCAGCAGCATGATGACTCCATTCAGTCACACATGAGTCTTACACAGCAATTGGAGCAGATCTCTTAAAGCCTTGTGCCCATTAAACAGGAATTCAAAGAAAAAGTAAAGGTTTTCGAAAGGGAAGAACTTGTAATAATGGCATACATTCGGGACTAAAGTGTAACAATAAACTATTGTAATTTAAGGCAAATTATTAGAATCCATTGTTCAGGACATTTGGAAACTTAAACCACAATTCGTCAGAGTCAACATGGTTTTATGAAGGCTAAATCGTGTTTCAATTATTTGGTTGAGTTATTTGAAGATGTCACAAACAAGGTGGACCGTGGGAATCCTGGAGATAGAACATATCTGGTCTTCCTGAAGGCATCGGATAAATCGCTTCTCCAAAGAGTAAGTGGTAAGATGAGACAACATGGGTTTAGGAGTAATGTATTAGCTTGGATGGAGGATTGGTTATCCAACAAAATGGAGTCAGATGGAATAAGTGTGTCATTTTATTTTGGCAAATGCAATTTGTGGGGTGCCATTGATTTCAGTTCTCATGCCTCAACCATTTGCGATCGATGTTATGACTGTACTCGGTTGATGGGGTAGAAGATACAATGCCACATTTTCACATGACACTAACATTGGTGGGAAATTACTTCAGAATGATGATGCAAGAGATTTTAAAACTATATGGATAGGTTGGGTGAACGGGCCAACATTTGGCAAGGAAAATTAAAGTGAATAAATATGGGGCTATTCAAGTTGGCCAGTGTGATAGAAAGACAAATTATTATCTGAATGGAGAGAAAGTTCAAAGTGCTTAGGTGCAGAGGGATCTGGGTGTCTGCTTGCATATCATAGAAAACCTGCCTGCGGGTACTGTCGTAATGAGAACTGCAAGCATAATTTCAGTGGTTATTTATAAAAGGATAGAGTAGAAAGGTAGGGAGTGTTGGTGTAGCTATGCAAGGCATTAGTGAGGCTGCAACTGGAGTACAGTTTGGGTGTCCTGCAGAATGAGCTATTTCCATTGGAGGCAATTCAGAGGAACTTCATTAGATTGATTCCATGTTTGAAGTGTTTGTCTTATGAAGAGAAATTGAACAGATATACAGGTACTGAGTTTGGTGATGTCGCTGTGGTAAGCAAGAGATTAAATTACCAAGAGAGGGTGGAAAGTCTGCAAGTAGATTCAGAGGGGTAAAGAAAATAGATAATAGTTTGGCAGGTGGAATTTAACATGATATAACCTGTCATTTCATTTACAGGAATAATGGAAAGCAATATGTTACTAAAATGGAGAGAGATTACAGGACTTAATGATACTGTGTCCTGGGGGGTCCACTCAGATCCGTTCAGACATGGGAGGTTTTGCTCCATCCCTGATCCTCAGCTCCCAGACACTCCAAGTGACCCCATTGCTCTCCGAACACATGGAATACTTTGATGTAGTTGATGATGGTGATGGTGTTTTGAAACGTGCATCAAGGAGACGGCCTTTATGCAAGATATATTCATTTCTTTCTACGTGGAGACCCGATGACGATGGGAATGGCTGACTGCTTCTGAATGAACAGGCCATGACTGCTGCCAGGACAGTGGGTATTCACCAATATGATGCACTGTGATGGGCACACTGTAACATTAATAAAGAGAGAACTCCTTCAGTTCCTCTACCTCTCCCCATTGACATGGATACCCTGCAGATGCCATGTACACCATCGGCAAACCCACTATACTGAATACACCCGGCAGCTCCCTGCTGAGGGAGAAACAATCTATATACCTCATCCACCATATATATGTTCCTTCACCGAATGGTGACATTGATGTTGTGATACTGGGAGATGATGGATATGTCACCTCGTCCTGCCTGGAAAGTTCTGGATTATAGAAGCTGAATGAAACAGTGACCCTCACAGTCACTGGCAGCATCCTCCTCCCCCTGGTGTGAAGCTGCAGGTCGTGTTGAAGGAGGTGACACCATTCTATGACCAGCTCCTTGTTCAGTCAGGGCCCCTCACACTCTGCTCCTTGGTTAAGTGGAGCTTGGGAAGCTGTTCCTGGAAAACCCGGGGTGGATATAGCAGATCCCTTTCCCCGCACACACACTGACGCCGTGGTTTCAGAGCTTCCCCTCTCTGCAGCCTCTGCTCCATTTATTGTTCATGTTACAGACCCAGATGCTGTAACTACAGTCCCCAGGCTCCATCCAGAGTTGGGTCACCAAATCCTCAGGTCTCCCTGAATGTCGGAAGCAGCTCACAGCACAACCTCCAGCAAACCATCCCCAGCTGCTGGACTAACTTTTCAATTACAGGAGCCAGTCAGAAACCACTTGGTACAAGTGTTGTGGACCAGTCCATATCCCCGCAAAATATTGAAAGAAGTCCGTTTAGATCCAAACCTTTCCTTATTTTGAATATAGATGGGAAGTGTGCCTTACACATATGTTGCAATTGGTCAAACCACTCGACATTAAGCAAAATATAATCTATTCAAATGCTTTAGTTAAAATACAATCAAAGAAAATAAAATTTCGGGATAGCTTATATGTTGGAACACTTACACAAACAATAGATACTGTACCTTCCTGGTATACACTGCTTGGCCCAAAGATATATTCAAATACAGATCCTTACAGCAGTTTTCCAATCCAGGGGGAAACAGCATCAACAGAGATCTCAGAGAGAGAAGCAGCTGGGGATCATGTATTGAAACTTCCAACCCTTCTAGAATCCCCAACAGCTTCTGAATGCTGCAGCTAAAAACAAAATGAGGAAACCTGGTCTGGAAGTGCTGGCCACTGCCCTTCCATTCTTACCACTGCTTTAATGAAACCTAAAAGCTTTCTCAATTATTTGCTTTAACTGTTTTCAGACAGCAGTTCTGCACCTCTGCATTTAAAACCTCTATTCAAAAAAAATCCGAAAGAAAATAACCTTTTTACAGTGATAGTATCCTCACGACTCCACCTTTAATGAAATAATCGATCAATATACAAGTGTGGATTCATTTTAGACCCCCTAGACTTCCTTATATATATATAAAGCATTGACTCTGACCATACAAATGTTCACAACTAGATTAGATTTCAATCATTTTACTCCTGCAACAGAATGCCTTTGTCTTTCTTCATCCAAGTCTCCACAACGTGTCAAAATTTAGGTTTCCTCGCCCTGTCACCTGTATAATTTGAAATTGAATGGCAGCAATAATAAGCTCAATCGAAACAGACTGGTGTTTCCTTCCCTAAACTTCTCCAAAATTTTAAGGGTTCACGATCAGTGATAAAGATTTGGCTTATGTATGTTATTCGCGATTTAAATGCTGAAACGTTGTAACGCCAACAAAAAGCTCAAGACCTCCTTCCCATTGTGGAATAAATCTGTTGATGATTCCACTGGACAGTCCAACCACACGTTACATAATGGAGCACTTCTCATCTCTCCAACAATCCTTCTGAATGACATAGCTCCTCATGTCTCAGCATAAAAGAGTTACATGCTTCTGTACCTCTTAATGCTGTAACCTCTTTCCCTGCTACTCCTGGCCTATGCCAGTAAAGCTTACTTTCACAGGTATATATTTTAAGATCTCGCACATTCTTCTCCATGCCTCACAGAAACCAAACTTTGATTTCTGAACCAAATCATCATCATCAGCCATTTCAGCTTCTAATCTTGCCGTTGTAACTGCTCTTCCACACGAGTTCTCACGATTGCAGGAAGTGAATTATTGAACTTCTCCAACATAAGAATCTCTCTAACAGTGTCATAGCTTTGCTCTGTGTTTAATACCCTTACCCACTATTCAAAATTACTTTGTTTTATCCTTTCAAACTCAATGTGAGTTTAACCAGGGACCGTTTTCTAGATTCCTGAAACGCTGACTGTCGGCTTCTAGCACAAGCTCATTTGCACTTCAGATGGCTTTCTTCACCACCCCATACTGGCCAGATACCTCCTCCAATAGGGATGCAAATACCTACCAGCTTTGTTTGGATCAACTAAATCCACATGGCTACTGGCCACTGCATTAGTTTAGCCGCTTTCTCAAATGAAATTCAAAAGGCTCCCCCATCCTTCTCATCAAATTTAGATAATGCCTGGGTGTATTTAAACAGAACCTCATTAGGCCATTGGCTATTACAGGGTTGCTCAACCTCACAATCCTCCTCATCCAGCCTACCGTCTACCTGGATCTCCGCTTTCTATGTCAACTTTCCTCTCTAATTGCTAACTGTTTAAGTTGGAACTCTTTGCTTTTCTTCTCTCCTTTCCTCTCTTTCTTCTTCATTTCCTTTTCTTTTATTTCTACTTTTCATCATAATTCAAACTCTTTCAATTCCTTCTTATGTTCAAAGTGCCTCATTTGAAATTGAATTCTAGCCATTTCGAAAGCGTCTGATGGCGGTTCGTCCAATGTAATTCCGGAACTATAGCTGTAATTATCTCTCATTTTCGCACAGACAAAAGCAAACCCAACTCCAGCTTGTCTGTCAATTCCTACAGCTTTGCCTTCATTACCTTTTGTAAAACCCCCAAGTTTACTTCTTCCACACCCAGAGAACTCTTAGTGACTGAAAGAATCTTTATACACAAAACACTGTTTAAACCCGCCGAATTCAACATCCGGAACAAAAGACACTAACAACTACCATATGCGACCTTTGTACCGAATAATCTCCCGGTGCATAATCTCCAGTGTCTGCATGAGTTTATTCTGGATTCTCTGGCTTCCTCACACAATCCAAAGATGTGCATGTCAGGTGAATAGGCCATGCTAAATTATTCATAGTTTTCAGGGATGTATGTGGGTTAGGATCCTTTTCGGGGTAAATATTAGGGTAGAGGAATGGGTCTGGGTAGGTTACTCCTCGGAGGGTCGGTGTGGACTTGTTGGGTCTATTGGCCTGTTTGCAGACTGTAGGGATTGTAATTCTAAACCCAATTTGGTGTTATCAATTTAGAACCAGACAAGAGTCCCCAGTTTGCTATAGACCAACTAGACTGCCTCAAACCAGTTTAAGAGGGTAACTTGGATGCCACCCTTTTCTTATTTTAATGGTAGATGTGAATTAGGTTTTCCAGATGTGATGCTACTAGTCAAACCCACCCACCATTAAGCAAAACACCATATATTTAAACACTCTAATGAAAATCCATTCAAAATGACGAGGAATTTAGAATAATTTTATTATTGGAAACCTTAACCGAGTAATGGATATAATACCTTCTATAGATGAACTGTTCCAATATACTAACATTCCATAGACACACCCCTTGGTAAAAAGGAGCATTCAGACATACAAACTTCATACAGTTCTCCAATCCAGGAAGAAACAGCATCAAGTCAGTTTTCAGAGAGAGTAGCAGCTTGGGATAAGTTACGAGGCCGTTGTTACTGCTTATTTATTATAAACCCTAAAAGCGTCGTAAGTTATTTACTTGAGCCGTTTTCAGTAGGCAGTTTGGCCTTTAAGATCTCTTATTTTAAAAAGGAGAAAATAATCTTTTTTTTAAGAAACGTGACAGCATTGTCACACAATTTAGATGCCTGGTCCTTTACTTAAGGGACTTCCTCGTGTTACTGATCGCAAGGTCACCGGAGAGGGACAAATTCAGGTACAGACCAAGTTGCAAGGATGTGTCTCATAACTTCTAAAACACCCCTGTCCATGGACCATCACATGGGATATACCGCGAAGTGAACAACAGCCTGAAACACACCATTTCACTCTTTCTGAACTACACAATGCCAGCACTTGATACACTAGGGAACCAAAAGCTAAACCCAGGGAAAAATACAGAGGGAGAGAAAGATTCACATTAAAGACAGAAACAGACAGTTAATGAACGGAAAATATGTTGTGGAAATATGGGGAATCAGACAGGGCAGTGGGACGAACTGGAGAAGTGAGATCTTCGAGAGTAAAATGACAAGAATGAGAACATCGAATAAAGGCATTGTCACATCAGCTGGAATGGTTTGTTACATCAAATTCTGAATCTGCTTCATAGAACACCACAAACAACATAAACTGGGACAAGATGACAGCCCAGCATGGAGAGCTGTGCAGACCATGCTAGTGTGTTGCTCAGTAAACTGCACTATCTGCCCAGCATAGAGAGTATTGCAAACTTTACTATCGTATTCTAACCATACTCGCATCAGGTTACTGCCTACAATGGGAAGGTTTGCTGCGATTGTGTGTGTGTGTGTGTGTGCTCATCAGAAACTGAGAGAGAGAGTGCGTGTGTGTGCGTGCGCGATAGGCGTGGTTGAATATGAAACTCATTGTTTGAGAAGGAACGCACATGGAGGAAACTATTTTAAATACGAACAACTGGCAGGCTTTTTGTTAATCAACAGAAAGGGAGCGAGGGAAGTTTCATGGACAGATGAGGTAATGTGTTTGAGAATGTTAAAATAAAGTCATTGCCAGTCACAAAAGCAATATACATCGGCGTGCACATGAATGACAGATGGATGGGAGTTTGGCGTGAGTTCGAAGCAGATTTGCTTTGGCAGGTTTGAAGCTGGGAGCGGCAGCAGCAGATTATTGGCTTCATTAAGACTGTATTTCATAGCTCAAGATTCAAACAGCAGATGGAATAAACCAGTGCAATATAGTCAGGAGTGAAAAGGCCAGGGAATGATGTGAAGAATGAGCTAATTGTCAAAGGGACCACACACAGTTGTGACTTGTCTGCTTCAGCTGCAGATATTGGCCAGGGATGGGATGGAAACAGTGGAAGGAAGTGGAGTTTGTAACCAGAACAGTAGAGAGTGACCTCCATGCTGTTAATATTTAAATAACAAAGGCCATGATACAATAAATTGTAGTTCTACGCTGGAGCTGAGTAGGTCAACATAGAGACCCATGAGTAACACTGCCAGAGCAGAGAGGGAGACAGTAATTGAACACGTTCATTGATGAAGTTAGTAGTGGTCTGTAGAGTGAATATCTGGATTGAGAGTTTCAGGAGGAACAATAATAGCGACAAGAAGTGTAGACTATATGAAAGACCAGTAATACAGTCATAACTAGTTTATAGAGAAACAAAAACTTGACAGTGACACTTACCAGGAACGCCAAACATACCGAGGAAAGGATAATAAAAATATTGAACAATGAGAAGAGCGTAATAGATCCGCAATGATAATGACCACCGATAAAATGCAGAAAGATACCAAACATAATTGGATAAACTCCTGTCTATTGTTGGAACATGCCAGTCCAATGATTCATCAATTGATTCATTCATCTGATCCATTTTTGGAACATTCCAGTCTAATGTTTTCAGATTCGGATCTCTCCTCCCCCTCTCTCTGGATCTGCTGATCCCTATCAGTGCTGTCGGTGATGCTCCCGCTCATGTTATGGGATAACACATTGAACGGCGCCCATTTATCATTAAAACCCTCCACTTGGATAATTAGAATCAATGGAGATTGGCATTAATCACAGTCACTGAACAAACACTGGGAAACCGAGCAAAGGCTACGACAACAGATGAATGGGCACCGCACAACAATAAACAGACAGGAGTGTTCCCTCCCAGTTGGGGAACACTTAAGTGGTCCAGGACATTCAACCTCCAACCTCCGTGTGACCATCCTCCAAGGCGGACTTCAGGACAGGCAGCAGCGAAAAGTGGCCGAGCAGAGGCTGACAGCTAATTTCGGTACCCATAGGGAGGGCTTCAACCGGGATCTTGGGGTCATGTCACATTACAGGTGACCACCATTGCACTATACACACACAGACACCACTACACGCACACATACACAGGCACTCCTATACACACACATACACACGGGCACACATGTACACAGACACGCACACAGACACTCCCACACACCCTGACAGACACCCACACTCACACAGGCATCCGCTCAGAAACTGAGACCACACTACACTCATGCACACACATATACACTCTCTCTTACAGACACTCACAGCCCCCACCCAGACACGCACACAGACTGCCACACTCACGTATGCACCCCCTCACAGACTTAAGAGACTCTACATCACTACACACACATATACACTCCCTCTCACACTCACGACCCTCAACCCAGAAAAACACACATACACAAACACACAAACAGACGAACCTTCATGCACACATATGTTTTGTGGGGTGTATTTGTACTTGCAGAATTACATTGTACAATGTTCAAAAATTGCATGAATTCATGTAAAACTCTGAGCTCAAAAACTGCAGGAATTCATGTAAAACTCTATTCTCACTTTTCAGATTAGAATCAATCTAAACATCATGGCATAGACAAGAGAACACAGGGAGCTAACACTTTGAACATATTGTCTAGGTAACAGTCAATGTTACAGTTAACCTGAAAATGCAACTTTTTTTTAAAAAAGGGTTTTGTGATTTACACAAGAAATAAATGAAACGATCATGGTATTCGAACAGATGAAAAACTGAACAGACAATCAAGGTATTTTTCAATGTATAATTTCAGTTACATCACACTGTAAATTTTTGCTATAAATTCTGTGCCTTAGATTTGTGTCCTCCACTATCACCTGATGAAGGAGTGTCGCTCCGAAAGCTCGTGTGCTTCCAATTAAACCTGTTGGACTATAACCTGGTGTTGTGTGATTTTTAACTTTGTACACCCCCAGTCCAACACTGGCATCTCCAAATCATGACTGAACAAACAGCTCAGTTAAACAGTTCCACACATCACTTTTAATATCAGTATAAAAGGGAACATTTACTGGGTTTGGATGGAATGGGTGAGGATTACTGAGGGATAGACCATCAATCTTTATAATCTTTTTGTAACTTGTATATGAGAGTATTAACAGAACACTGCAGGGGTCTATATATATTCCACTCTGTTTATGAAAGGAGGCAGTTATAAAACAACAGATCGGCTGCATAAAAAAAGTCGAGTGGGCAAGTTTCTAGATACCTCAACACAAAGTATGATATTATTGACCAGTGTGAGGCTACTCCTGGTTTTCAGGGCCCTGCTACCAAATCCTTTCATAACCTTGAGATGGAGCATTGAGATTGCTGCTCAGCAACAGGCCGAAGCAATTCTGTCCCTATGGGCCTCTTACAGAGGGATAAGAGAAGGCCATTTAGCCCATATTAGCCTGTTGCTACTTGAAAAGGTGGAAATCTAGAATATTGGTACATTTTGCCAACAGATTCATTCAAAACAAAGAGATGTGTCACTGCAGCTGTATGAGGTGTTACTGAGAGGGCACCTGGAGTACATTGTGTTGGTTGTGTTACTGTAACTGGGAAGGGATGGACCTCCATCAGATACACTTTAACGGTTGCTCGTAATCCTAGGGTTGCTGTGTCATTTAATGTCTCGGATCTGTTACATAAGGACAGGAGGAGGCCATTCTGCCTTTCCAGTCTATTACAGAGGGCCACGAGGTGCCCATTCAGCCTCTCGAGCCTGTTACAGAGGGGCAGGAAGTGTTTATTTAACTTTCAAGTCTGTTACACATGTACATTAGTTTTAAATTAGTTTTGGAATAGGAAAGACCTGATGTAAACATTGAAGTTCTAACCTTGAATAAGCCCAATTTTGAAAGTGTTCGGCGAGCCCTGTGAAAGGCTGATTGGGATACCCCATTCGCAGGTAAAGGGATGGTTGGAAAATGCAAGGCCATGAAAACTTGGTTTCAGAGAGTCCAGAGCCAACGTGTTCCTATTAGTGAGAGGGGCAAGTCTGGTGGGTGCAGGGAGTGCTGGATGGCTAGATATATTGATCCTCTGGTCAAGGTAAGGAAGGAGGCATATGTAAGGTAAACAGAGTTGTTATCAAGTGAGTCCCGAGAGGTGTATAAGGGCAATAAGTGTATAGTCAACGGGGAAATCGGGCCAGAAAAATGTGGACATGAGATGGCTTTGGAAATAGGGTTAACAAGGCATTGAAGAAACTCTACAAATCCTTTAATGGCAAAAGATTAACTAGGGAGAGAATAGGGCTCCTTAAAGATCAGTAAGGCTACTTTATGTGTAGAACCACAGGAGATTGAAGGGATGCGAAACAAGTTTTTCTCCTCAGTATTTAATGTGGAGGAGATTACAAGAGCGAGAGAATGAAGAAATATATAGTGATATCTTGAAAAGTGTCTATATTACAAGGAGGTGTTGGACATTTTAAAACAAATAAAGGTGAACAAATCCGTGGGACCTGATCAGTTGTATCCCAGATGTTTGTGGGAAGCTAGGAAAGAGATTGCTCTGCATTTCACTTATATATTTGTATCATTGATTTTAACAGATGAGGTGTCAAAAGACTGGAGGGCTGCTAACATAGGGTCATTATTTAAGAAAGTAAGGAAAAACCAGGTAACTATAGATTGGTGAGCCTGACGTCATTGGTGACTCAATTGTTGGAGGGGATTTTGAGGGAAAGGATGTACATGCATTTGGAACGACAAGGACTGAAGAGGGCTTTGTACATTGGCGATCACATCCTACTGACTCGGTGGTATTTTTTGAGGAAGTGATGAAGATGGGTCTAACCGGATGAGTCAAGATTTGAAGAGTCCAATCACAAGAAGTAAAACACAAAATAAAGGCATTGCCAGATGTTTAGTACTCTCACATTCGCAATCCAACTCACATAACCAGCCCATCCATTACATATTCAGGATGGAGCACTGTGTAGATCCGGCTCGTGTACAGCTGTATGCAAGCCAGCAATGTCCAGAGTGAAACACTGTGCAGCCCACACCAATGCTGGATCTATAATCCTGGGCTAAATGTCAAGCATGTAGAGCTGTGCAGTCCGCACTGGTTCATTCATATATAAACCCAGGCTGTTGCATTGTTCGGTAACACTGTGTTAGATCACTGCCCAGTGTGGAGAAACATGCAACCAATGCTGGAAGTGACAGGATGTGCAGTTCCCATCCATTTACTGCTCTATACCTCCACTGTTCCTTGACAAGGGATGCTGCGAATGTGAAAGTCACTGCGAGGAAGAGATGTAAATGGAAACAATTTAAATACCAATAGTTCTGAATAAGGCACGTATCACTCTAGTATTTAAAGATGAAATAACTGAGGTAATATCCAATGAGGTTTTGTGAATGGTGCAAAGAAGTAAGGGAGGGGGGGGGTGGTAATGTTATAGTGGTTGCACTATAAGTCTTCAAATAATCAATGGGAATTAGAGAAACAAATATTCAGGGAGACTGGCGAGACTTGCAGGAGCAATAGGGTTGTCATAATAGGTGATTTTAATTATCCTAACCTAGATTGGAATTTCCAGAGTATTAAGAACTTAGATGGAACGTAATTTGTTAAGCGTGTTCAGGAAAGCTTCCACAAGCAGCATGTAGAGGATCCAACTCGGGAATGGACAAACTCGACCTACTGTTGGAAATAGGGCAGGATAGGTGATGGAGGTAAAGTGGGGGAGCCTTTTGGGAAAAGTGACTGGAGCTGTATTAATTTTATAATAGTTATGGTAGGGACAAAAGTGGTCCACAGATTCAAGTTCTAAATTGGGGCATGGCGTATTTTGTTGGACTTAGTCAGGGGATTGCAGGGGTTGATGGAGTAGTTTATTTCCAGGTAAAAGAATCCCGGGCAAGTGGGAGAGCTTCAAAAGTGAGATAGCTCGAGTTCAAGGTCTATATGTTCCTGTAAGGGTGAAGGGAAAGTGAGGCTGGAAGAGAGAACCTTGGATGACAAGAGATATTGAGGCTCTGACCAACAAAAAATTAGACATCACTCAGGTACAGGCAGCTGGGATCTAGGCAACCCCTGGAGTAACACAGGGGATAGAGGAGTTCACTGAAGAAGGAAATCAGCAAGGTTAAAGTGGGGTATGAGATAGCCTTGGCTGAGCAGATCCAAATTCAGTATAGTAAAGAAAAAGAACAACGAGAGATAGAAAATAGGACGTCTTAAAATCCAAAATAGGCACGCATGTGTAAAACCTCAAGAGATGGTTGAGGTCCTCAATTTTTCTTCTGTATTTACCATGAAGAAAGACACGAAGACCTATGGCCTTTGGGAGGTTAGTTGCGATATCTTGGCACAGTCCATATGACAGTAGAGGTGCTGTTGGACACATTAGAATGCACAAAGTCAGATAAATCTCTTGGTCCTGGCCAGATATATCTAAGAGCACTGCACGAGGCGAGATAAGACAGTTCAGGGGCCAAGGACCCGGAAGACTGGGCAGTAGCAAATGTTGTGCACTTATTCAGGAGGGCTGCAAAGAAAAGCCTGGGAAATATAGACCAGTAAGCTTCACATCTGTTTCCGGAAACCACTTGAAAAGGATTGGAGACATAAGATATGCATGCATTTGGAAAGACTGAGTTTGACTTGGAACAGTCAGCATAGCTTTGTGTGTGGAGATCATGCCTTACAAATTTTGATAGAGTGTTTTGAGGAAGTGACCAGGAGGTTTGACGAGGGCAGGGTGGTGGACATAATTTATATGGATTTCAGTAAGGCGTTTGATAAGATTCCACATGGTGGGCCGCTCTAGAAGGTTAGATCCCATGGACTCCAAGGTAAACTGGCAAATTGGCGACACAATTGGCTTGACGTTATGAAGCAAATGGCTATGCTTGTTGGACTGGAGGCCTGTGACTAGTGGAGTGCCTCAGGGATCGGTGTTGTGCCCATTGCTGTTTGCCATCTATATCAATGATTTGGACCAGGGTGAACAACGCAAAGTTAGTAAGTTTGCAGGTGACACTAAAATTGGAGGCATCGTTTACAGTGAGGAACGTTATCAGAAATTGCAGCAGTACCTTGATCAGCTGGGAAAGTGGGCTGAGAAATAGCAAATGGAATTTAATATAGATAAGTGCGACATCTTGCATTTTGGAAAGTCAAATTTAGGTAGGAGTTTAATGATGAATGAGAGGGTCTTAAGGACTGTAGTGGAACAAAAGGACGTTGGAGATCAGGTGCACGGTTGTCTGAAATTTGAGTCACAAATACACAGGACAGTGAAGAAGGCTGTTGGCACACTGGCCTGGACTCCCTGGGGTCGGGGAGTCCAGAACGAGAGAGCATAGGTTTAGGGTGAGAGGGGAAATATATAAAAGAGACCTACGGGGTAACTATTCCACACAGAGGGTGGTACGTGCATGGAATGAGCTGCCAGGTGAAGTGGGGGAGGCTGATACAAGTGCAACATTTAAGAGGCATTTGGATGGGTAAATGAATAGGTAGGGTTTGGAAGGTTATGGGCCAGGTGCTGGCAGGTAGGACTAGATTGGTTTGGGACATGTGGTCGACAAGGATGGATTGGACTGAAGGGTCTGTTTCCATGCTTTACATCTCCATGACTCTGTGACTTATACTAATCTCTGTTTTTTGGTGCACCATACTGGTGAGAAAGTCCAAAGGGATATTTTCCATGAGGAGCTTACAAAGACCAAAAAGACCCGAGGAGTTTTCAGACATCCAAGGCAACATTTTTCCTAGCACATAAAGTAAGGATTTTTTCCCCATGTGCATCTGTGTAAGATACTCTGTGCAGGCCCAGGAAAAGAGAAACCGGGTCCATCTCCAATTCTGTCTCCAAAACCCACTCTACTACACCTAACACAGTGCTCCAATATATACTAAGCTTGCAGCAGGACCACATGCAATGAGCAAGAGTGCCTGTAGTCACTCGGCATTTCGTACATTCTGAAGATAATCCCACTTTGAATTTTGAGAGAAACTCTGGTGTCAGACAGACCCTATGAAGATTTTTCAACTGCATGGAATGGGACCTATTACAGATCAAAATCCTTCGAGCATTTTCACAAATATCCTCCCATGTCTCCGAAGAGATCTAAACCCCCAACTCTCTCGCACAGACGTCACGAAGCTGCACAGTCTTGTCTGAGGGGACACTATCCAACTCATGATAAAGGATGCTGACAGAGAGGGTATTCGTAGCAAAAAGAACCCACTTCTCTGTATCGGATCTATAAGTGTCTGTTAAAAGTCTTTTTTAATGAAATCTCTAATATGGAAAAAAAACCCAGAAGAAGTCTCTGCTCGGTAGTCCATACTTACGAGTTATTTGATCAAATGATATCATTGTTTCTCCCTCAAGTAAGACATGGTGGCTCAGTGGTTTGTACTGCTAACTCACAGCACCAGGGTCACGGGTTTGGTTGCAGCCTTGGGTGACTGGTTGTGTGGAGTTAGTATATTCTCAACTGTGTCTGCGTTGGTTTCCTTCCCCAGTCACAAAGATGTGCAGGTTAGATGAATTGGCCATTGCTAAATTGCTCATAGTGTTCAAGAATCTGTAAGTTGGGGCATTAGTCAGGGTAAATATAGGATGGTAGGGGAATGGGTCTGGGTGGGTTACTCTTCAGAGGGTCAAAGTGGACTTGCTGGGCCAAAGGACCTGTTTCCACACTGTAGGGATTCTACTAATTCTAAATCACCCAAGCAAGGTACCCCCCTCGCTGCCAACAGTTTAAATCTGGAATCCATCATCCCCAGTTGACAACACGGTATAGCAATTATAGGGGTAAGGAATATGGTTATGCCTGTGTTGCCGTCGATCTGACGCATTGTCCTTCAAGTTTTGACAGTATTGATCATCATTAGATAATGACAATACTGCATAAATGTTGTCATTTTATGTAAGAATAACAGACTAAGACGGGTTCACTTTGTCTGAGAGGGCTCAATACCATATTGATGCCGAGACATCAGCAGCCCAGGCACTCACATACGATGAAAAAAAATTGAACTGATTGTTTTTAATCGGGGAAATCAACTCCCCACGATCTGTGGGGCAGTTGCAATTTTGTTAGCTTGATAAAGAATTGCTTATGGTGCCAAATAAAAGAGCTAAACCAGCCATTATTTTTCTTAGAAACATCTTAGATTATATTCCTTACAGTGTGGAAACAGGTCCTTCAGCCCAACAAGTCCACACCGACACACCACCGACTCCCCTATATTTACCCCTACACCTAACACTACAGGCAATTTAGCATGGCCCATTCACCGAACCTGCACATTTTTGGACTGTGGGAGGAAAGCGGAGCACCCGGAGAATGTGCAAACTCCACGCAGTCAGTCGCCTGAGGTGGGAAGTGAACCCGAGTCACTGGCGTTGTGAGGCAGCAGTGCTAACCACTGTGCCGCCCACATGACTCTACTCTATGGGAAACATCAAAGAAAGCATTCACACAGGGTGTCGGAAATGAGGAAGGACATTCATTTTAATAACAGCTATCCGAATTGTGTAATTTTGTCAAACAAATGTACATAGTTCACGTTAAATAAATGATCAAAGACAAATGCAATGAATATACTGAAATAGGGAAACTACTCCTGTGGCCATTTAAAAGGAAATCAGGATTTGCCCTCAGTATCAGGTATTTATCTAAGACCTCCCAAAGGCATGGCCTCCAACTTTGTAAAATTAATCTTATCGTCCAGAAAGGCAACAAGCGAATTAATGCATTGCATCACATGATCTACCGAAATTGCGAAATTTGACAAAAGAAAAGACCCTCATCTGCATACAATATAATCTTACGTGACTTCTATCCCACTTCTGGGGCAGATATGTTGGTATCCCTACAGATGGCCTCCGCCAGTGGCTCAATCACCAACGTAAACAACAATGGTGAAAGGTGTGAACCTGATCGGCTGCCTGGAGAAATATTAATATTACTGGTTGGTCACACCATTAGTGAGAACTGCAGCCAGAGGATCACGGTAAAGGACCCTCAACCACTTGATAAAAACTTTGCACAGACCAAACCGTTCTAATGTACAGAAGAGATCCGGCCACTCAACCCAATCAAATACCTTCTCTCATCTAAAGAGATCAGTAATCCCTGGACAGATTGTTGTTGACACTCTTGGATCATATTGAGTAACCTCTTTGTATTGTCGGAAGATCTATAAAGCCTGTTTGGTCCTTTTTGGCAACGGAAGGCAGCAAAGTTTCCAGCTTTCATGCACGGGTCTCAGACAGGATTTTGAAACCAACATTTAAATGAGAGATT
>NW_028270368.1:217500-222750 GCF_037043375.1 Chiloscyllium plagiosum | reverse complement strand
GAGTGCTCGAGGCCGGCTAGCCCGGCCGGATTTGACCCGGTGGTTACAAATCAGTAAACAACGTCACTTAGAATTTATTTCAGTCAGTACAAATCAGTAACCATCGACACTTAGAATTTTATTCAGTCAGTACAAATCAGTAACCAGTGACACTTAGAATTTTTTAGGGTCCAAACTGTGATGGGAGCGAACTTGACTGCTCATACCGGCTTTGCGTGCTCGGGGCCGGCTAGCCCAGCCGGATTTGACCCGGTGGTTCAGCCGAAGGTCTCGACTTTGAGAGCGGACCGGCCCCCGCGTTCGGGCCGATTTTCGTGCATTTCCCAAGTCGGCAAGTGGTCCAAACTGTGATGGGAGCGAACCTGACTGCTCATACCGACTTTGAGTGCTCGAGGCCGGCTAGCCCGGCCGGATTTGACCCGGTGGTTACAAATCAGTAAACAACGTCACTTAGAATTTATTTCAGTCAGTACAAATCAGTAACCATCGACACTTAGAATTTTTTTGAATCAGTACAAATCAGTAACCAGTGACACTTAGAATTTTTTAGGGTCCAGACTGTGATGGGAGCGAACTTGACTGCTCATACCGACTTTGAGTGCTCGAGGCCGGCTAGCCCGGCCGGATTTGACCCGGTGGTTACAAATCAGTAAACAACGTCACTTAGAATTTATTTCAGTCAGTACAAATCAGTAACCATCGACACTTAGAATTTTATTCAGTCAGTACAAATCAGTAACCAGTGACACTTAGAATTTTTTAGGGTCCAAACTGTGATGGGAGCGAACTTGACTGCTCATACCGGCTTTGCGTGCTCGGGGCCGGCTAGCCCAGCCGGATTTGACCCGGTGGTTCAGCCGAAGGTCTCGACTTTGAGAGCGGACCGGCCCCCGCGTTCGGGCCGATTTTCGTGCATTTCCCAAGTCGGCAAGTGGTCCAAACTGTGATGGGAGCGAACCTGACTGCTCATACCGACTTTGAGTGCTCGAGGCCGGCTAGCCCGGCCGGATTTGACCCGGTGGTTACAAATCAGTAAACAACGTCACTTAGAATTTATTTCAGTCAGTACAAATCAGTAACCATCGACACTTAGAATTTTTTTGAATCAGTACAAATCAGTAACCAGTGACACTTAGAATTTTTTAGGGTCCAGACTGTGATGGGAGCGAACTTGACTGCTCATACCGACTTTGAGTGCTCGAGGCCGGCTAGCCCGGCCGGATTTGACCCGGTGGTTACAAATCAGTAACCAACGACACTTAGAATTTTATTCAGTCAGTACAAATCAGTCACCAGTGACACTTAGACTTTTTTAGGGTCCAGACTGTGATGGGAGCGAACTTGACTGCTCGTGCCGACTTTGAGTGCTCGAGGCCGGCTAGCCCAGCCGGATTTGACCCGGTGGTTCTGCCGAAGGTCTCGCCTTCGAGAGCGGACCCTGCCACCGTGTTCAGGCCGAGTTTCATGCATTTCCAACGTTGGGAAATCAGTAACCAGAAAAACTTAGAAAAAATGCCCAAAAAGAAGAAACCAGTAACCAGAAAAACTTAGAAAATGCCCGAAAACGAGAAATGAGTAACCAGAAAAACTTAGAAAAATGCCCGAAAATGAGAAATGAGTAACCAGAAAAACTTAGAAAAATGCCCGAAAATGAGAAATGAGTAACCAGAAAAACTTAGAAAAATGCCCAAAAAGAAGAAATCAGTAACTAGAAAAACTTAGAAAAATGCCCAAAAATGAGAAATGAGTAACCAGAAAAACTTAGAAAAATGCCCAAAAAGAAGAAATCAGTAACTAGAAAAACTTAGAAAAATGCCCGAAAATGAGAAATGAGTAACCAGAAAAACTTAGAAAAATGCCCAAAAAGAAGAAATGAGTAACCAGAAAAACTTAGAAAAATGCCGAAAAAGAAGAAATGAGTAACCAGAAAAACTTAGAAAAATGCCCAAAAAGAAGAAATCAGTAACTAGAAAAACTTAGAAAAATGCCCGAAAATGAGAAATGAGTAACCAGAAAAACTTAGAAAAATGCCCAAAAAGAAGAAATGAGTAACTAGAAAAACTTAGAAAAATGCCCAAAAAGAAGAAATCAGTAACTAGAAAAACTTAGAAAAATGCCCGAAAATGAGAAATGAGTAACCAGAAAAACTTAGAAAAATGCCCAAAAAGAAGAAGTGAGTAACCAGAAAAACTTAGAAAAATGCCCAAAAAGAAGAAATGAGTAACCAGAAAAACTTAGAAAAATGCCCAAAAAGAAGAAATCAGTAACTAGAAAAACTTAGAAAAATGCCCGAAAATGAGAAATGAGTAACCAGAAAAACTTAGAAAAATGCCCAAAAAGAAGAAGTGAGTAACCAGAAAAACTTAGAAAAATGCCCAAAAAGAAGAAATGAGTAACCAGAAAAACTTAGAAAAATGCCCAAAAAGAAGAAATCAGTAACTAGAAAAACTTAGAAAAATGCCCGAAAATGAGAAATGAGTAACCAGAAAAACTTAGAAAAATGCCCAAAAAGAAGAAATCAGTAACTAGAAAAACTTAGAAAAATGCCCGAAAATGAGAAATGAGTAACCAGAAAAACTTAGAAAAATGCCCAAAAAGAAGAAGTGAGTAACCAGAAAAACTTAGAAAAATGCCCAAAAAGAAGAAATGAGTAACCAGAAAAACTTAGAAAAATGCCCAAAAAGAAGAAATCAGTAACCAGAAAAACTTAGAAAAATGCCCGAAAATGAGAAATGAGTAACCAGAAAAACTTAGAAAAATGCCCAAAAAGAAGAAATGAGTAACCAGAAAAACTTAGAAAAATGCCCAAAAAGAAGAAATCAGTAACTAGAAAAACTTAGAAAAATGCCCGAAAATGAGAAATGAGTAACCAGAAAAACTTAGAAAAATGATCAAAAATAATAAATCAGTAACCAGAAAAACTTAGGAAAAAACACTTAGAAAATTTTTCAGCAAAGTGTGAAAAATATTCTAAGTGTCAGCGGAGGAAAGTGCCGAAGCATCGGGAAAGATTCACAAACTCGCGCCGAACATGTGTTCCGAAGTGCCGCAGGAACTGTGTGAATTGAGCCCGGCAAATGGCCAACTGTCATTTTGTGTCTGCAGCCCGAAAACTTTAACTTTGTCTGTCGCGGAAGTCCCGAGCGGGAAAAATCCAAACGGTTTTGCGGGGATCGAGTTCCAGAGCGATGCAGTCAAATTTGAAATTCAGACCCATTCAGTGCCACTTGCATTTGTTACACAGTGAGGTTGGCGGGGTACCCGGAGATTTCTGGGAACACGATTTTTAGAACAAAATGGCGGCGCGGGACCTTTTTGAAAGGCATCCGAAAAACGGTTCCACGGGCATAGCACTCTAATGGCGGGTATGAGTGCATGCTGGAGAGCTCTTGGAAGTCGAATTTTTGACACTTTGTCAATTTTTTGACAGAATTGCCAAACTCTCCCTGTCTGTTCTAAGAGTCGGTCAGAGACCTGTGTGGAGGTCTCTTGACACGATTGGAGGGCGGGCAAATCCCCACGTTGACTCCGGCCGTCCCTCCACAGGCGCTCGTGTCCAAAATGAAGGCGAGAGACGCGAGTGGCCTGGTTCCCTTGGGTGCTGCCAGGAAGGATGCGGGCTGACCCTTGCCTGAGCACTCCCTAAAGCCTCTTACGAGTCGAGGGCCGGCCTCGGGCGCCGCACGACCGGCTCTGGGAGTGGGTGGCCGCTATTGTGAATAGGCTGGTCCTTCCCGCTGCCACCCGGCCAAGTGCGACGGCTCTGCCGCCCTGCGGTGCTCGTCACCCAGGTTTGGGGAACTCGGTCAGAGGCTGTGGCGGGGGGTCTCTTGACACGATTGGAGGACGGGCCATCCCCACGTTGACTCCGGCCGTCCCTCCACAGGCGCTCGTGTCCAAAATGAAGGCGAGAGACGCGAGTGGCCTGGTTCCCTTGGGTGCTGCCAGGAAGGGTGCGGGCTGACCCTTGCCTGAGCACTCCGTAAAGCCTCTTACGAGTCGAGGGCCGGCCTCGGGCGCCGCACGACCGGCTCTGGGAGTGGGTGGCCGCTATTGTGAATAGGCTGGTCCTTCCTGCTGCCATCCGGCCAAGTGCGACGGCTCTGCCGCCCTGCGCTGCTCGTCACCCAGGTTTGGGGAACTCGGTCAGAGGCCGTGGCGGGGGGTCTCTTGACACGATTGGAGGACGGGCCATCCCCACGTTGACTCCGGCCGTCCCTCCACAGGTGCTCGTGTCCAAAATGAAGGCGAGAGACGCGAGTGGCCTGGATCCCTTGGGTGCCGCCAGGAAGGGTGTGGGCTGACCCTTGCCTGAGCACACGTTAAAGCCTCTTACGAGTCGAGGGCCGGCCTCGGGCGCCGAACGACCGGCTCTGGGAGTGGGTGGCCGCTATTGTGAATAGGCTGGTCCTTCCTGCTGCCATCCGGCCAAGTGCGACGGCTCTGCCGCCCTGCGCTGCTCGTCACCCAGGTTTGGGGAACTCGGTCAGAGGCCGGTGCGGGGGGTCTCTTGACACGATTGGAGGACGGGCCATCCCCACGTTGACTCCGGCCGTCCCTCCACAGGCGCTCGTGTCCAAAATGAAGGCGAGAGACGCGAGTGGCCTGGATCCCTAGGGTGCCGCCAGGAAGGGTGTGGGCTGACCCTTGCCTGAGCACACGTTAAAGCCCCTTACGAGTCGAGGCACGGCCTCGGGCGCCGCACGACCGGCTCTGGGAGTGGGTGGCCGCTATTGTGTATAGGCTGGTCCTTCCCGCTGCCATCCGGCCAAGTGCGACGGCGCTGCCGCCCTGCGGTGCTCGTCACCCAGGTTTGGGGAACTCGGTCAGAGGCCGGTGCGGGGGTCTCTTGACACGATTGGAGGACGGGCCACCCCCACGTTGACTCCGGCCGTCCGTCCACAGGCGCTCGTGTCCAAAATGAAGGCGAGAGACGCGAGTGGCCTGGATCCCTTGGGTGCCGCCAGGAAGGGTGTAGGCTGGCCCTTGCCTGAGCACACTGTAAAGCCTCTTACGAGTCGAGGGTCGGCCTCGGGCGCCGCACGACCGGCTCTGGGAGTGGGTGGCCGCTATTGTGAATAGGCTGGTCCTTCCCGCTGCCATCCGGCCAAGTGCGACGGCTCTGCCGCCCTGCGCTGCTCGTCACCCAGGTTTGGGGAACTCGGTCAGAGGCCGGTGCGGGGGGTCTCTTGACACGATTGGAGGACGGGCCATCCCCACGTTGACTCCGGCCGTCCGTCCACAGGCGCT
>NW_028270368.1:195000-205000 GCF_037043375.1 Chiloscyllium plagiosum | reverse complement strand
CAGTGACACTTAGAATTTTTTAGGCTCAGTACAAATCAGTAACCAGTGACACTTAGAATTTTTTAGGCTCAGTACAAATCAGTAACCAACGACACTTAGAATTTTTTAGAGTCAGTACAAATCAGTAACCAGTGACACTTAGAATTTTTTAGGCTCAGTACAAATCAGTAACCAGTGACACTTAGAATTTTTTAGGCTCAGTACAAATCAGTAACCAACGACACTTAGAATTTTTTCCAGTCAGTACAAATCAGTAACCAGTGACACTTAGAATTTTTTTGAGTCAGTACAAATCAGTAACCAGTGACACTTAGATTTTTTAGGGTCCAAACTGTGATGGGAGCGAACTTGACTGCTCATACCGACTTTGAGTGCTCGAGGCCGGCTAGCCCGGCCGGATTTGACCCGGTGGTTACAAATCAGTAACCAGTGACACTTAGAATTTTTTCGAGGCAGTACAAATCAGTAACCAGTGACACTTAGAATTTTTTAGGCTCAGTACAAATCAGTAACCAACGACACTTAGAATTTTTTTGAGTCAGTACAAATCAGTAACCAACGACACTTAGAATTTTTTCCAGTCAGTACAAATCAGTAACCAGTGACACTTAGAATTTTTTCGAGGCAGTACAAATCAGTAACCAGTGACACTTAGAATTTTTTAGGCTCAGTACAAATCAGTAACCAACGACACTTAGAATTTTTTAGAGTCAGTGCAAATCAGTAACCAGTGACACTTAGAATTTTTTCGAGTCAGTACAAATCAGTAACCAGTGACACTTAGAATTTTTTAGGCTCAGTACAAATCAGTAACCAGTGACACTTAGAATTTTTTAGGCTCAGTACAAATCAGTAACCAGTGACACTTAGAATTTTTTCCAGTCAGTACAAATCAGTAACCAACGACACTTAGAATTTTTTCGAGGCAGTACAAATCAGTAACCAACGACACTTAGAATTTTTTTGAGTCAGTACAAATCAGTAACCAGTGACACTTAGAATTTTTTAGGCTCAGTACAAATCAGTAACCAGTGACACTTAGAATTTTTTCCAGTCAGTACAAATCAGTAACCAAGAACACTTAGAATTTTTTCGAGGCAGTACAAATCAGTAACCAACGACACTTAGAATTTTTTTGAGTCAGTACAAATCAGTAACCAGTGACACTTAGAATTTTTTCCAGTCAGTACAAATCAGTAACCAACGACACTTAGAATTTTTTTGATGCAGTACAAATCAGTAACCAAGGACACTTAGAATTTTTTAGAGTCAGTACAAATCAGTAACCAGTGACACTTAGAATTTTTTTGATGCAGTACAAATCAGTAACCAACGACACTTAGAATTTTTTCCAGTCAGTACAAATCAGTAACCAGTGACACTTAGAATTTTTTTGAGTCAGTACAAATCAGTAACCAGTGACACTTAGATTTTTTTTGAGGCAGTACAAATCAGTAACCAGTGACACTTAGAATGTTTTCCAGTCAGTACAAATCAGTAACCAACGACACTTAGAATTTTTTTGAGTCAGTACAAATCAGTAACCAGTGACACTTAGAATTTTTTAGGCTCAGTACAAATCAGTAACCAGTGACACTTAGAATTTTTTAGGCTCAGTACAAATCAGTAACCAACGACACTTAGAATTTTTTAGAGTCAGT
The DNA here is from genome assembly GCF_037043375.1 of Chiloscyllium plagiosum. Taxonomy (NCBI): domain Eukaryota; kingdom Metazoa; phylum Chordata; class Chondrichthyes; order Orectolobiformes; family Hemiscylliidae; genus Chiloscyllium; species Chiloscyllium plagiosum. Next base: position 203,339 of record NW_028270368.1, on the reverse strand, counting down.
ACAAATCAGTAACCAGTGACACTTAGAATTTTTTAGGCTCAGTACAAATCAGTAACCAGTGACACTTAGAATTTTTTAGGCTCAGTACAAATCAGTAACCAACGACACTTAGAATTTTTTCCAGTCAGTACAAATCAGTAACCAGTGACACTTAGAATTTTTTTGAGTCAGTACAAATCAGTAACCAGTGACACTTAGATTTTTTAGGGTCCAAACTGTGATGGGAGCGAACTTGACTGCTCATACCGACTTTGAGTGCTCGAGGCCGGCTAGCCCGGCCGGATTTGACCCGGTGGTTACAAATCAGTAACCAGTGACACTTAGAATTTTTTCGAGGCAGTACAAATCAGTAACCAGTGACACTTAGAATTTTTTAGGCTCAGTACAAATCAGTAACCAACGACACTTAGAATTTTTTTGAGTCAGTACAAATCAGTAACCAACGACACTTAGAATTTTTTCCAGTCAGTACAAATCAGTAACCAGTGACACTTAGAATTTTTTCGAGGCAGTACAAATCAGTAACCAGTGACACTTAGAATTTTTTAGGCTCAGTACAAATCAGTAACCAACGACACTTAGAATTTTTTAGAGTCAGTGCAAATCAGTAACCAGTGACACTTAGAATTTTTTAGGCTCAGTACAAATCAGTAACCAACGACACTTAGAATTTTTTTGAGTCAGTACAAATCAGTAACCAGTGACACTTAGAATTTTTTAGGCTCAGTACAAATCAGTAACCAGTGACACTTAGAATTTTTTCCAGTCAGTACAAATCAGTAACCAAGAACACTTAGAATTTTTTTGATGCAGTACAAATCAGTAACCAGTGACACTTAGAATTTTTTAGGCTCAGTACAAATCAGTAACCAGTGACACTTAGAATTTTTTAGGCTCAGTACAAATCAGTAACCAGTGACACTTAGAATTTTTTAGGCTCAGTACAAATCAGTAACCAGTGATACTTAGAATTTTTTTGAGTCAGTACAAATCAGTAACCAACGACACTTAGAATTTTTTAGAGTCAGTACAAATCAGTAACCAGTGACACTTAGAATTTTTTTGATGCAGTACAAATCAGTAACCAACGACACTTAGAATTTTTTTGATGCAGTACAAATCAGTAACCAAGGACACTTAGAATTTTTTTGAGTCAGTACAAATCAGTAACCAGTGACACTTAGATTTTTTTTTGAGGCAGTACAAATCAGTAACCAGTGACACTTAGAATTTTTTCCAGTCAGTACAAATCAGTAACCAACGACACTTAGAATTTTTTTGAGTCAGTACAAATCAGTAACCAGTGACACTTAGAATTTTTTAGGCTCAGTACAAATCAGTAACCAGTGACACTTAGAATTTTTTAGGCTCAGTACAAATCAGTAACCAACGACACTTAGAATTTTTTTGAGTGTGTAGAAGTCAGTAACCAAGTGCATTTTTGAATTGGTTACTGACTTCTCCTTTCGAGTTGCGGCTGTGGTTGGCTTCAATTAGTCGTGGGGGCTTAATTATCGCCCAGGGGAGCATGCCCCGGTAGTGTGGCCGGGGACGGAGTGCCTTTTGAAGGGGGTGTTTCTGAATTTGGATCCTTTTTGAGTAGCATTGTCGGATGGGTGTGATTTTGAAGGGTGTGTTGGCCGGCGGTGGGGCCAGGCTTAGGGTGAGTGTCCCGCCTTCGGGAGCGGACCGGCCCCCGCGTTCAGGGTGAATTTCGTGCATTTCCAACGTCGGCAAGTGGTCCAGACTGTGATGGGACCGAACTTGACTGCTCATACCGACTTTGAGCGCTCGGGGGCGGCTAGCCCGGCCGGATTTGACCCGGTGGTTCAGCCGAAGGTCTCGACTTTGAGAGCGGACCGGCCCCCGCGTTCGGGCCGATTTTCGTGCATTTCCCAAGTCGGCAAGTGGTCCAAACTGTGATGGGAGCGAACCTGACTGCTCATACCGACTTTGAGTGCTCGAGGCCGGCTAGCCCGGCCGGATTTGACCCGGTGGTTACAAATCAGTAACCAACGACACTTAGAATTTTTTAGAGTCAGTACAAATCAGTAACCAGTGACACTTAGAATTTTTTAGGCTCAGTACAAATCAGTAACCAGTGACACTTAGACTTTTTTTAGGGTCCAAACTGTGATGGGAGCGAACTTGACTGCTCATACCGACTTTGAGTGCTCGAGGCCGGCTAGCCCGGCCGGATTTGACCCGGTGGTTACAAATCAGTAACCAGTGACACTTAGAATTTTGTTCAGTCAGTACAAATCAGTAACCAGTGACACTTAGAATTTTTTTGATGCAGTACAAATCAGTAACCAACGACACTTAGAATTTTTTCCAGTCAGTACAAATCAGTAACCAGTGACACTTAGAATTTTTTTGAGTCAGTACAAATCAGTAACCAGTGACACTTAGATTTTTTTTGAGGCAGTACAAATCAGTAACCAGTGACACTTAGAATTTTTTCCAGTCAGTACAAATCAGTAACCAACGACACTTAGAATTTTTTAGAGTCAGTACAAATCAGTAACCAGTGACACTTAGAATTTTTTAGGCTCAGTACAAATCAGTAACCAGTGACACTTAGATTTTTTAGGGTCCAGACTGTGATGGGAGCGAACTTGACTGCTCATACCGACTTTGAGTGCTCGAGGCCGGCTAGCCCGGCCGGATTTGACCCGGTGGTTACAAATCAGTAAACAACGTCACTTAGAATTTATTTCAGTCAGTACAAATCAGTAACCATCGACACTTAGAATTTTATTCAGTCAGTACAAATCAGTAACCAGTGACACTTAGAATTTTTTAGGATCCAAACTGTGATGGGAGCGAACTTGACTGCTCATACCGGTTTTGCGTGCTCGGGGCCGGCTAGCCCAGCCGGATTTGACCCGGTGGTTCAGCCGAAGGTCTCGACTTTGAGAGCGGACCGGCCCCCGCGTTCGGGCCGATTTTCGTGCATTTCCCAAGTCGGCAAGTGGTCCAAACTGTGATGGGAGCGAACTTGACTGCTCATACCGACTTTGAGTGCTCGAGGCCGGCTAGCCCGGCCGGATTTGACCCGGTGGTTACAAATCAGTAAACAACGTCACTTAGAATTTATTTCAGTCAGTACAAATCAGTAACCATCGACACTTAGAATTTTTTTGAGTCAGTACAAATCAGTAACCAGTGACACTTAGAATTTTTTAGGGTCCAGACTGTGATGGGAGCGAACTTGACTGCTCATACCGACTTTGAGTGCTCGAGGCCGGCTAGCCCGGCCGGATTTGACCCGGTGGTTACAAATCAGTAACCAACGACACTTAGAATTTTATTCAGTCAGTACAAATCAGTCACCAGTGACACTTAGACTTTTTTAGGGTCCAGACTGTGATGGGAGCGAACTTGACTGCTCGTGCCGACTTTGAGTGCTCGAGGCCGGCTAGCCCAGCCGGATTTGACCCGGTGGTTCTGCCGAAGGTCTCGCCTTCGAGAGCGGACCCTGCCACCGTGTTCAGGCCGAGTTTCATGCATTTCCAACGTTGGGAAATCAGTAACCAGAAAAACTTAGAAAAAATGCCCAAAAAGAAGAAACCAGTAACCAGAAAAACTTAGAAAAATGCCCGAAAACGAGAAATGAGTAACCAGAAAAACTTAGAAAAATGCCCGAAAATGAGAAATGAGTAACCAGAAAAACTTAGAAAAATGCCCGAAAATGAGAAATGAGTAACCAGAAAAACTTAGAAAAATGCCCAAAAAGAAGAAATCAGTAACTAGAAAAACTTAGAAAAATGCCCAAAAATAAGAAATGAGTAACCAGAAAAACTTAGAAAAATGCCCAAAAAGAAGAAATCAGTAACTAGAAAAACTTAGAAAAATGCCCGAAAATGAGAAATGAGTAACCAGAAAAACTTAGAAAAATGCCCAAAAAGAAGAAATGAGTAACCAGAAAAACTTAGAAAAATGCCGAAAAAGAAGAAATGAGTAACCAGAAAAACTTAGAAAAATGCCCAAAAAGAAGAAATCAGTAACTAGAAAAACTTAGAAAAATGCCCGAAAATGAGAAATGAGTAACCAGAAAAACTTAGAAAAATGCCCAAAAAGAAGAAATGAGTAACTAGAAAAACTTAGAAAAATGCCCAAAAAGAAGAAATCAGTAACTAGAAAAACTTAGAAAAATGCCCGAAAATGAGAAATGAGTAACCAGAAAAACTTAGAAAAATGCCCAAAAAGAAGAAATGAGTAACCAGAAAAACTTAGAAAAATGCCCAAAAAGAAGAAATGAGTAACCAGAAAAACTTAGAAAAATGCCCAAAAAGAAGAAATCAGTAACTAGAAAAACTTAGAAAAATGCCCGAAAATGAGAAATGAGTAACCAGAAAAACTTAGAAAAATGCCCAAAAAGAAGAAGTGAGTAACCAGAAAAACTTAGAAAAATGCCCAAAAAGAAGAAATGAGTAACCAGAAAAACTTAGAAAAATGCCCAAAAAGAAGAAATCAGTAACTAGAAAAACTTAGAAAAATGCCCGAAAATGAGAAATGAGTAACCAGAAAAACTTAGAAAAATGCCCAAAAAGAAGAAATGAGTAACCAGAAAAACTTAGAAAAATGCCCAAAAAGAAGAAATCAGTAACTAGAAAAACTTAGAAAAATGCCCGAAAATGAGAAATGAGTAACCAGAAAAACTTAGAAAAATGATCAAAAATAATAAATCAGTAACCAGAAAAACTTAGGAAAAAACACTTAGAAAATTTTTCAGCAAAGTGTGAAAAATATTCTAAGTGTCAGCGGAGGAAAGTGCCGAAGCATCGGGAAAGATTCACAAACTCGCGCCGAACATGTGTTCCGAAGTGCCGCAGGAACTGTGTGAATTGAGCCCGGCAAATGGCCAACTGTCATTTTGTGTCTGCAGCCCGAAAACTTTAACTTTGTCTGTCGCGGAAGTCCCGAGCGGGAAAAATCCAAACGGTTTTGCGGGGATCGAGTTCCAGAGCGATGCAGTCAAATTTGAAATTCAGACCCATTCAGTGCCACTTGCATTTGTTACACAGTGAGGTTGGCGGGGTACCCGGAGATTTCTGGGAACACGATTTTTAGAACAAAATGGCGGCGCGGGACCTTTTTGAAAGGCATCCGAAAAACGGTTCCACGGGCATAGCACTCTAATGGCGGGTATGAGTGCATGCTGGAGAGCTCTTGGAAGTCGAATTTTTGACACTTTGTCAATTTTTTGACAGAATTGCCAAACTCTCCCTGTCTGTTCTAAGAGTCGGTCAGAGACCTGTGTGGAGGTCTCTTGACACGATTGGAGGGCGGGCAATCCCCACGTTGACTCCGGCCGTCCCTCCACAGGCGCTCGTGTCCAAAATGAAGGCGAGAGACGCGAGTGGCCTGGTTCCCTTGGGTGCTGCCAGGAAGGATGCGGGCTGACCCTTGCCTGAGCACTCCCTAAAGCCTCTTACGAGTCGAGGGCCGGCCTCGGGCGCCGCACGACCGGCTCTGGGAGTGGGTGGCCGCTATTGTGAATAGGCTGGTCCTTCCCGCTGCCACCCGGCCAAGTGCGACGGCTCTGCCGCCCTGCGGTGCTCGTCACCCAGGTTTGGGGAACTCGGTCAGAGGCTGTGGCGGGGGGTCTCTTGACACGATTGGAGGACGGGCCATCCCCACGTTGACTCCGGCCGTCCCTCCACAGGCGCTCGTGTCCAAAATGAAGGCGAGAGACGCGAGTGGCCTGGTTCCCTTGGGTGCTGCCAGGAAGGGTGCGGGCTGACCCTTGCCTGAGCACTCCGTAAAGCCTCTTACGAGTCGAGGGCCGGCCTCGGGCGCCGCACGACCGGCTCTGGGAGTGGGTGGCCGCTATTGTGAATAGGCTGGTCCTTCCTGCTGCCATCCGGCCAAGTGCGACGGCTCTGCCGCCCTGCGCTGCTCGTCACCCAGGTTTGGGGAACTCGGTCAGAGGCCGTGGCGGGGGGTCTCTTGACACGATTGGAGGACGGGCCATCCCCACGTTGACTCCGGCCGTCCCTCCACAGGTGCTCGTGTCCAAAATGAAGGCGAGAGACGCGAGTGGCCTGGATCCCTTGGGTGCCGCCAGGAAGGGTGTGGGCTGACCCTTGCCTGAGCACACGTTAAAGCCTCTTACGAGTCGAGGGCCGGCCTCGGGCGCCGAACGACCGGCTCTGGGAGTGGGTGGCCGCTATTGTGAATAGGCTGGTCCTTCCTGCTGCCATCCGGCCAAGTGCGACGGCTCTGCCGCCCTGCGCTGCTCGTCACCCAGGTTTGGGGAACTCGGTCAGAGGCCGGTGCGGGGGGTCTCTTGACACGATTGGAGGACGGGCCATCCCCACGTTGACTCCGGCCGTCCCTCCACAGGCGCTCGTGTCCAAAATGAAGGCGAGAGACGCGAGTGGCCTGGATCCCTAGGGTGCCGCCAGGAAGGGTGTGGGCTGACCCTTGCCTGAGCACACGTTAAAGCCCCTTACGAGTCGAGGCACGGCCTCGGGCGCCGCACGACCGGCTCTGGGAGTGGGTGGCCGCTATTGTGTATAGGCTGGTCCTTCCCGCTGCCATCCGGCCAAGTGCGACGGCGCTGCCGCCCTGCGGTGCTCGTCACCCAGGTTTGGGGAACTCGGTCAGAGGCCGGTGCGGGGGTCTCTTGACACGATTGGAGGACGGGCCACCCCCACGTTGACTCCGGCCGTCCGTCCACAGGCGCTCGTGTCCAAAATGAAGGCGAGAGACGCGAGTGGCCTGGATCCCTTGGGTGCCGCCAGGAAGGGTGTAGGCTGGCCCTTGCCTGAGCACACTGTAAAGCCTCTTACGAGTCGAGGGTCGGCCTCGGGCGCCGCACGACCGGCTCTGGGAGTGGGTGGCCGCTATTGTGAATAGGCTGGTCCTTCCCGCTGCCATCCGGCCAAGTGCGACGGCTCTGCCGCCCTGCGCTGCTCGTCACCCAGGTTTGGGGAACTCGGTCAGAGGCCGGTGCGGGGGGTCTCTTGACACGATTGGAGGACGGGCCATCCCCACGTTGACTCCGGCCGTCCGTCCACAGGCGCTCGTGTCCAAAACGAAGGCGAGAGACGCGAGTGGCCTGGATCCCTTGGGTGCCGCCAGGAAGGGTGTGGGCTGACCCTTGCCTGAGCACACGTTAAAGCCTCTTACGAGTCGAGGGTCGGCCTCGGGCGCCGCACGACCGGCTCTGGGAGTGGGTGGCCGCTATTGTGAATAGGCTGGTCCTTCCCGCTGCCACCCGGCCAAGTGCGACGGCTCTGCCGCCCTGCGGTGCTCGTCACCCAGGTTTGTGCAAGTCGGTCAGAGGCCGAAGGCGGAGGTCTCTTGACACGATTGGAGGACGGGCCATCCCCACGTTGAATCCGGACGTCCCTCCACAGGCGCTCGTGTCGAAAATGAAAGGCGAGAGAGACGTGAGTGGCCTTGGTTCCCTTTGGGTGTTGCCAGGAAGGATGCGGGCTGACCCTTGCCTGAGCACACCCAGGTTTTTGCAACTCGGTCAGAGGCCGGGGCAGAGGTCTCTTGAAACGACTGGAGGGCGGGCAATCCCCACGTTGAATCCGGCCGTCCCTCCACAGGCGCTCGTGCCGAAATTGAAGGCGAGAGAGGCGAGTGGCCTTGCTTCCCTTGTGTGTTGCCAGGAAGGATGTGGTCTGACCCTTGCCTGAGCACACCAAGGTTTGTGCAACTCAGTCAGAGGCCGGGGGCAGAGGTCTCTTGAAACGACTGGAGGGCGGGCAATCCCCACGTTGAATCCGGCCGTCCCTCCACAGGCGCTCGTGCCGAAATTGAAGGCGAGAGAGGCGAGTGGCCTTGCTTCCCTTGTGTGTTGCCAGGAAGGATGTGGTCTGACCCTTGCCTGAGCACACCAAGGTTTGTGCAACTCAGTCAGAGGCCGGGGGCAGAGGTCTCTTGAAACGACTGGAGGGCGGGCAATCCCCACGTTGTATCCGGCCGTCCCTCCACAGGCGCTCGTGTCGAAAATGAAAGGCGAGAGACGCGAGTGGCCTTGGTTCCCTTGGGTGTTGCCAGGAAGGATGTGGTCTGACCCTTGCCTGAGCACACCAAGGTTTGTGCAACTCAGTCAGAGGCCGGGGCAGAGGTCTCTTGGAACGATTGGAGGGCGGGCAATCCCCACGTTGTATCCGGCCGTCCCTCCACAGGCGCTCGTGTCGAAAATGAAAGGCGAGAGACGCGAGTGGCCTTGCTTGCCTTGGGTGTTGCCAGGAAGGATGAGGGCTGCCCCTTGCCTGAGCACACCAAGGTTTGTGCAACTCCGTTCAGAGGCCGGGGCAGAGGTCTCTTGAAACGACTGGAGGGCGGGCAATCCCCACGTTGAATCCGGCCGT
>NW_028270368.1:175000-182500 GCF_037043375.1 Chiloscyllium plagiosum | reverse complement strand
CAGTAACCAAGGACACTTAGAATTTTTTTGAGTCAGTACAAATCAGTAACCAGTGACACTTAGATTTTTTTTTGAGGCAGTACAAATCAGTAACCAGTGACACTTAGAATTTTTTCCAGTCAGTACAAATCAGTAACCAACGACACTTAGAATTTTTTTGAGTCAGTACAAATCAGTAACCAGTGACACTTAGAATTTTTTAGGCTCAGTACAAATCAGTAACCAGTGACACTTAGAATTTTTTAGGCTCAGTACAAATCAGTAACCAACGACACTTAGAATTTTTTTGAGTGTGTAGAAGTCAGTAACCAAGTGCATTTTTGAATTGGTTACTGACTTCTCCTTTCGAGTTGCGGCTGTGGTTGGCTTCAATTAGTCGTGGGGGCTTAATTATCGCCCAGGGGAGCATGCCCCGGTAGTGTGGCCGGGGACGGAGTGCCTTTTGAAGGGGGTGTTTCTGAATTTGGATCCTTTTTGAGTAGCATTGTCGGATGGGTGTGATTTTGAAGGGTGTGTTGGCCGGCGGTGGGGCCAGGCTTAGGGTGAGTGTCCCGCCTTCGGGAGCGGACCGGCCCCCGCGTTCAGGGTGAATTTCGTGCATTTCCAACGTCGGCAAGTGGTCCAGACTGTGATGGGACCGAACTTGACTGCTCATACCGACTTTGAGCGCTCGGGGGCGGCTAGCCCGGCCGGATTTGACCCGGTGGTTCAGCCGAAGGTCTCGACTTTGAGAGCGGACCGGCCCCCGCGTTGGGGCCGATTTTCGTGCATTTCCCAAGTCGGCAAGTGGTCCAAACTGTGATGGGAGCGAACCTGACTGCTCATACCGACTTTGAGTGCTCGAGGCCGGCTAGCCCGGCCGGATTTGACCCGGTGGTTACAAATCAGTAACCAACGACACTTAGAATTTTTTAGAGTCAGTACAAATCAGTAACCAGTGACACTTAGAATTTTTTAGGCTCAGTACAAATCAGTAACCAGTGACACTTAGACTTTTTTTAGGGTCCAAACTGTGATGGGAGCGAACTTGACTGCTCATACCGACTTTGAGTGCTCGAGGCCGGCTAGCCCGGCCGGATTTGACCCGGTGGTTACAAATCAGTAACCAGTGACACTTAGAATTTTGTTCAGTCAGTACAAATCAGTAACCAGTGACACTTAGAATTTTTTTGATGCAGTACAAATCAGTAACCAACGACACTTAGAATTTTTTCCAGTCAGTACAAATCAGTAACCAGTGACACTTAGAATTTTTTTGAGTCAGTACAAATCAGTAACCAGTGACACTTAGATTTTTTTTGAGGCAGTACAAATCAGTAACCAGTGACACTTAGAATTTTTTCCAGTCAGTACAAATCAGTAACCAACGACACTTAGAATTTTTTAGAGTCAGTACAAATCAGTAACCAGTGACACTTAGAATTTTTTAGGCTCAGTACAAATCAGTAACCAGTGACACTTAGATTTTTTAGGGTCCAGACTGTGATGGGAGCGAACTTGACTGCTCATACCGACTTTGAGTGCTCGAGGCCGGCTAGCCCGGCCGGATTTGACCCGGTGGTTACAAATCAGTAAACAACGTCACTTAGAATTTATTTCAGTCAGTACAAATCAGTAACCATCGACACTTAGAATTTTATTCAGTCAGTACAAATCAGTAACCAGTGACACTTAGAATTTTTTAGGATCCAAACTGTGATGGGAGCGAACTTGACTGCTCATACCGGTTTTGCGTGCTCGGGGCCGGCTAGCCCAGCCGGATTTGACCCGGTGGTTCAGCCGAAGGTCTCGACTTTGAGAGCGGACCGGCCCCCGCGTTCGGGCCGATTTTCGTGCATTTCCCAAGTCGGCAAGTGGTCCAAACTGTGATGGGAGCGAACTTGACTGCTCATACCGACTTTGAGTGCTCGAGGCCGGCTAGCCCGGCCGGATTTGACCCGGTGGTTACAAATCAGTAAACAACGTCACTTAGAATTTATTTCAGTCAGTACAAATCAGTAACCATCGACACTTAGAATTTTTTTGAGTCAGTACAAATCAGTAACCAGTGACACTTAGAATTTTTTAGGGTCCAGACTGTGATGGGAGCGAACTTGACTGCTCATACCGACTTTGAGTGCTCGAGGCCGGCTAGCCCGGCCGGATTTGACCCGGTGGTTACAAATCAGTAACCAACGACACTTAGAATTTTATTCAGTCAGTACAAATCAGTCACCAGTGACACTTAGACTTTTTTAGGGTCCAGACTGTGATGGGAGCGAACTTGACTGCTCGTGCCGACTTTGAGTGCTCGAGGCCGGCTAGCCCAGCCGGATTTGACCCGGTGGTTCTGCCGAAGGTCTCGCCTTCGAGAGCGGACCCTGCCACCGTGTTCAGGCCGAGTTTCATGCATTTCCAACGTTGGGAAATCAGTAACCAGAAAAACTTAGAAAAAATGCCCAAAAAGAAGAAACCAGTAACCAGAAAAACTTAGAAAAATGCCCGAAAACGAGAAATGAGTAACCAGAAAAACTTAGAAAAATGCCCGAAAATGAGAAATGAGTAACCAGAAAAACTTAGAAAAATGCCCGAAAATGAGAAATGAGTAACCAGAAAAACTTAGAAAAATGCCCAAAAAGAAGAAATCAGTAACTAGAAAAACTTAGAAAAATGCCCAAAAATAAGAAATGAGTAACCAGAAAAACTTAGAAAAATGCCCAAAAAGAAGAAATCAGTAACTAGAAAAACTTAGAAAAATGCCCGAAAATGAGAAATGAGTAACCAGAAAAACTTAGAAAAATGCCCAAAAAGAAGAAATGAGTAACCAGAAAAACTTAGAAAAATGCCGAAAAAGAAGAAATGAGTAACCAGAAAAACTTAGAAAAATGCCCAAAAAGAAGAAATCAGTAACTAGAAAAACTTAGAAAAATGCCCGAAAATGAGAAATGAGTAACCAGAAAAACTTAGAAAAATGCCCAAAAAGAAGAAATGAGTAACTAGAAAAACTTAGAAAAATGCCCAAAAAGAAGAAATCAGTAACTAGAAAAACTTAGAAAAATGCCCGAAAATGAGAAATGAGTAACCAGAAAAACTTAGAAAAATGCCCAAAAAGAAGAAATGAGTAACCAGAAAAACTTAGAAAAATGCCCAAAAAGAAGAAATGAGTAACCAGAAAAACTTAGAAAAATGCCCAAAAAGAAGAAATCAGTAACTAGAAAAACTTAGAAAAATGCCCGAAAATGAGAAATGAGTAACCAGAAAAACTTAGAAAAATGCCCAAAAAGAAGAAGTGAGTAACCAGAAAAACTTAGAAAAATGCCCAAAAAGAAGAAATGAGTAACCAGAAAAACTTAGAAAAATGCCCAAAAAGAAGAAATCAGTAACTAGAAAAACTTAGAAAAATGCCCGAAAATGAGAAATGAGTAACCAGAAAAACTTAGAAAAATGCCCAAAAAGAAGAAATGAGTAACCAGAAAAACTTAGAAAAATGCCCAAAAAGAAGAAATCAGTAACTAGAAAAACTTAGAAAAATGCCCGAAAATGAGAAATGAGTAACCAGAAAAACTTAGAAAAATGATCAAAAATAATAAATCAGTAACCAGAAAAACTTAGGAAAAAACACTTAGAAAATTTTTCAGCAAAGTGTGAAAAATATTCTAAGTGTCAGCGGAGGAAAGTGCCGAAGCATCGGGAAAGATTCACAAACTCGCGCCGAACATGTGTTCCGAAGTGCCGCAGGAACTGTGTGAATTGAGCCCGGCAAATGGCCAACTGTCATTTTGTGTCTGCAGCCCGAAAACTTTAACTTTGTCTGTCGCGGAAGTCCCGAGCGGGAAAAATCCAAACGGTTTTGCGGGGATCGAGTTCCAGAGCGATGCAGTCAAATTTGAAATTCAGACCCATTCAGTGCCACTTGCATTTGTTACACAGTGAGGTTGGCGGGGTACCCGGAGATTTCTGGGAACACGATTTTTAGAACAAAATGGCGGCGCGGGACCTTTTTGAAAGGCATCCGAAAAACGGTTCCACGGGCATAGCACTCTAATGGCGGGTATGAGTGCATGCTGGAGAGCTCTTGGAAGTCGAATTTTTGACACTTTGTCAATTTTTTGACAGAATTGCCAAACTCTCCCTGTCTGTTCTAAGAGTCGGTCAGAGACCTGTGTGGAGGTCTCTTGACACGATTGGAGGGCGGGCAATCCCCACGTTGACTCCGGCCGTCCCTCCACAGGCGCTCGTGTCCAAAATGAAGGCGAGAGACGCGAGTGGCCTGGTTCCCTTGGGTGCTGCCAGGAAGGATGCGGGCTGACCCTTGCCTGAGCACTCCCTAAAGCCTCTTACGAGTCGAGGGCCGGCCTCGGGCGCCGCACGACCGGCTCTGGGAGTGGGTGGCCGCTATTGTGAATAGGCTGGTCCTTCCCGCTGCCACCCGGCCAAGTGCGACGGCTCTGCCGCCCTGCGGTGCTCGTCACCCAGGTTTGGGGAACTCGGTCAGAGGCTGTGGCGGGGGGTCTCTTGACACGATTGGAGGACGGGCCATCCCCACGTTGACTCCGGCCGTCCCTCCACAGGCGCTCGTGTCCAAAATGAAGGCGAGAGACGCGAGTGGCCTGGTTCCCTTGGGTGCTGCCAGGAAGGGTGCGGGCTGACCCTTGCCTGAGCACTCCGTAAAGCCTCTTACGAGTCGAGGGCCGGCCTCGGGCGCCGCACGACCGGCTCTGGGAGTGGGTGGCCGCTATTGTGAATAGGCTGGTCCTTCCTGCTGCCATCCGGCCAAGTGCGACGGCTCTGCCGCCCTGCGCTGCTCGTCACCCAGGTTTGGGGAACTCGGTCAGAGGCCGTGGCGGGGGGTCTCTTGACACGATTGGAGGACGGGCCATCCCCACGTTGACTCCGGCCGTCCCTCCACAGGTGCTCGTGTCCAAAATGAAGGCGAGAGACGCGAGTGGCCTGGATCCCTTGGGTGCCGCCAGGAAGGGTGTGGGCTGACCCTTGCCTGAGCACACGTTAAAGCCTCTTACGAGTCGAGGGCCGGCCTCGGGCGCCGAACGACCGGCTCTGGGAGTGGGTGGCCGCTATTGTGAATAGGCTGGTCCTTCCTGCTGCCATCCGGCCAAGTGCGACGGCTCTGCCGCCCTGCGCTGCTCGTCACCCAGGTTTGGGGAACTCGGTCAGAGGCCGGTGCGGGGGGTCTCTTGACACGATTGGAGGACGGGCCATCCCCACGTTGACTCCGGCCGTCCCTCCACAGGCGCTCGTGTCCAAAATGAAGGCGAGAGACGCGAGTGGCCTGGATCCCTAGGGTGCCGCCAGGAAGGGTGTGGGCTGACCCTTGCCTGAGCACACGTTAAAGCCCCTTACGAGTCGAGGCACGGCCTCGGGCGCCGCACGACCGGCTCTGGGAGTGGGTGGCCGCTATTGTGTATAGGCTGGTCCTTCCCGCTGCCATCCGGCCAAGTGCGACGGCGCTGCCGCCCTGCGGTGCTCGTCACCCAGGTTTGGGGAACTCGGTCAGAGGCCGGTGCGGGGGTCTCTTGACACGATTGGAGGACGGGCCACCCCCACGTTGACTCCGGCCGTCCGTCCACAGGCGCTCGTGTCCAAAATGAAGGCGAGAGACGCGAGTGGCCTGGATCCCTTGGGTGCCGCCAGGAAGGGTGTAGGCTGGCCCTTGCCTGAGCACACTGTAAAGCCTCTTACGAGTCGAGGGTCGGCCTCGGGCGCCGCACGACCGGCTCTGGGAGTGGGTGGCCGCTATTGTGAATAGGCTGGTCCTTCCCGCTGCCATCCGGCCAAGTGCGACGGCTCTGCCGCCCTGCGCTGCTCGTCACCCAGGTTTGGGGAACTCGGTCAGAGGCCGGTGCGGGGGGTCTCTTGACACGATTGGAGGACGGGCCATCCCCACGTTGACTCCGGCCGTCCGTCCACAGGCGCTCGTGTCCAAAACGAAGGCGAGAGACGCGAGTGGCCTGGATCCCTTGGGTGCCGCCAGGAAGGGTGTGGGCTGACCCTTGCCTGAGCACACGTTAAAGCCTCTTACGAGTCGAGGGTCGGCCTCGGGCGCCGCACGACCGGCTCTGGGAGTGGGTGGCCGCTATTGTGAATAGGCTGGTCCTTCCCGCTGCCACCCGGCCAAGTGCGACGGCTCTGCCGCCCTGCGGTGCTCGTCACCCAGGTTTGTGCAAGTCGGTCAGAGGCCGAAGGCGGAGGTCTCTTGACACGATTGGAGGACGGGCCATCCCCACGTTGAATCCGGACGTCCCTCCACAGGCGCTCGTGTCGAAAATGAAAGGCGAGAGAGACGTGAGTGGCCTTGGTTCCCTTTGGGTGTTGCCAGGAAGGATGCGGGCTGACCCTTGCCTGAGCACACCCAGGTTTTTGCAACTCGGTCAGAGGCCGGGGCAGAGGTCTCTTGAAACGACTGGAGGGCGGGCAATCCCCACGTTGAATCCGGCCGTCCCTCCACAGGCGCTCGTGCCGAAATTGAAGGCGAGAGAGGCGAGTGGCCTTGCTTCCCTTGTGTGTTGCCAGGAAGGATGTGGTCTGACCCTTGCCTGAGCACACCAAGGTTTGTGCAACTCAGTCAGAGGCCGGGGGCAGAGGTCTCTTGAAACGACTGGAGGGCGGGCAATCCCCACGTTGAATCCGGCCGTCCCTCCACAGGCGCTCGTGCCGAAATTGAAGGCGAGAGAGGCGAGTGGCCTTGCTTCCCTTGTGTGTTGCCAGGAAGGATGTGGTCTGACCCTTGCCTGAGCACACCAAGGTTTGTGCAACTCAGTCAGAGGCCGGGGGCAGAGGTCTCTTGAAACGACTGGAGGGCGGGCAATCCCCACGTTGTATCCGGCCGTCCCTCCACAGGCGCTCGTGTCGAAAATGAAAGGCGAGAGACGCGAGTGGCCTTGGTTCCCTTGGGTGTTGCCAGGAAGGATGTGGTCTGACCCTTGCCTGAGCACACCAAGGTTTGTGCAACTCAGTCAGAGGCCGGGGCAGAGGTCTCTTGGAACGATTGGAGGGCGGGCAATCCCCACGTTGTATCCGGCCGTCCCTCCACAGGCGCTCGTGTCGAAAATGAAAGGCGAGAGACGCGAGTGGCCTTGCTTGCCTTGGGTGTTGCCAGGAAGGATGAGGGCTGCCCCTTGCCTGAGCACACCAAGGTTTGTGCAACTCCGTTCAGAGGCCGGGGCAGAGGTCTCTTGAAACGACTGGAGGGCGGGCAATCCCCACGTTGAATCCGGCCGTCCCTCCACAGGCGCTCGTGTCCAAAATGAAAGGCGAGAGACGCGAGTGGCCTTGGTTCCCTTTGGGTGTTGCCAGGAAGGATGTGGTCTGACCCTTGCCTGAGCACACCAAGGTTTGTGCAACTCAGTCAGAGGCCGGGGCAGAGGTCTCTTGGAACGATTGGAGGGCGGGCAATCCCCACGTTGAATCCGGCCGTCCCTCCACAGGCGCTCGTGTCGAAAATGAAAGGCGAGAGACGCGAGTGGCCTTGCTTGCCTTGGGTGTTGCCAGGAAGGATGTGGT
>NW_028270368.1:142500-160000 GCF_037043375.1 Chiloscyllium plagiosum | reverse complement strand
CTTAGAATTTTTTAGGCTCAGTACAAATCAGTAACCAACGACACTTAGAATTTTTTCCAGTCAGTACAAATCAGTAACCAAGAACACTTAGAATTTTTTCGAGGCAGTACAAATCAGTAACCAACGACACTTAGAATTTTTTAGAGTCAGTACAAATCAGTAACCAGTGACACTTAGAATTTTTTTGATGCAGTACAAATCAGTAACCAACGACACTTAGAATTTTTTTGAGTCAGTACAAATCAGTAACCAACGACACTTAGAATTTTTTCCAGTCAGTACAAATCAGTAACCAGTGACACTTAGAATTTTTTCGAGGCAGTACAAATCAGTAACCAACGACACTTAGAATTTTTTAGGCTCAGTACAAATCAGTAACCAGTGACACTTAGAATTTTTTAGAGTCAGTACAAATCAGTAACCAGTGACACTTAGAATTTTTTTGATGCAGTACAAATCAGTAACCAACGACACTTAGAATTTTTTTGATGCAGTACAAATCAGTAACCAAGGACACTTAGAATTTTTTAGAGTCAGTACAAATCAGTAACCAGTGACACTTAGAATTTTTTTTGAGGCAGTACAAATCAGTAACCAGTGACACTTAGAATTTTATTCAGTCAGTACAAATCAGTAACCAACGACACTTAGAATTTTTTCCAGTCAGTACAAATCAGTAACCAGTGACACTTAGAAATTTTTCGAGGCAGTACAAATCAGTAACCAACGACACTTAGAATTTTTTTGAGGCAGTACAAATCAGTAACCAGTGACACTTAGAATTTTTTAGGCTCAGTACAAATCAGTAACCAGTGACACTTAGAATTTTTTCCAGTCAGTACAAATCAGTAACCAAGAACACTTAGAATTTTTTCGAGGCAGTACAAATCAGTAACCAACGACACTTAGAATTTTTTTGAGTCAGTACAAATCAGTAACCAGTGACACTTAGATTTTTTAGGGTCCAAACTGTGATGGGAGCGAACTTGACTGCTCATACCGACTTTGAGTGCTCGAGGCCGGCTAGCCCAGCCGGATTTGACCCGGTGGTTACAAATCAGTAACCAGTGACACTTAGAATTTTTTCGAGGCAGTACAAATCAGTAACCAGTGACACTTAGAATTTTTTCGAGGCAGTACAAATCAGTAACCAGTGACACTTAGAATTTTTTAGGCTCAGTACAAATCAGTAACCAACGACACTTAGAATTTTTTAGAGTCAGTACAAATCAGTAACCAACGACACTTAGAATTTTTTCCAGTCAGTACAAATCAGTAACCAGTGACACTTAGAATTTTTTCGAGGCAGTACAAATCAGTAACCAACGACACTTAGAATTTTTTAGGCTCAGTACAAATCAGTAACCAGTGACACTTAGAATTTTTTAGAGTCAGTACAAATCAGTAACCAGTGACACTTAGAATTTTTTTGATGCAGTACAAATCAGTAACCAACGACACTTAGAATTTTTTTGATGCAGTACAAATCAGTAACCAAGGACACTTAGAATTTTTTAGAGTCAGTACAAATCAGTAACCAGTGACACTTAGAATTTTTTTTGAGGCAGTACAAATCAGTAACCAGTGACACTTAGAATTTTATTCAGTCAGTACAAATCAGTAACCAACGACACTTAGAATTTTTTCCAGTCAGTACAAATCAGTAACCAGTGACACTTAGAAATTTTTCGAGGCAGTACAAATCAGTAACCAACGACACTTAGAATTTTTTTGAGGCAGTACAAATCAGTAACCAGTGACACTTAGAATTTTTTAGGCTCAGTACAAATCAGTAACCAGTGACACTTAGAATTTTTTCCAGTCAGTACAAATCAGTAACCAAGAACACTTAGAATTTTTTCGAGGCAGTACAAATCAGTAACCAACGACACTTAGAATTTTTTTGAGTCAGTACAAATCAGTAACCAGTGACACTTAGATTTTTTAGGGTCCAAACTGTGATGGGAGCGAACTTGACTGCTCATACCGACTTTGAGTGCTCGAGGCCGGCTAGCCCAGCCGGATTTGACCCGGTGGTTACAAATCAGTAACCAGTGACACTTAGAATTTTTTCGAGGCAGTACAAATCAGTAACCAGTGACACTTAGAATTTTTTCGAGGCAGTACAAATCAGTAACCAGTGACACTTAGAATTTTTTAGGCTCAGTACAAATCAGTAACCAACGACACTTAGAATTTTTTAGAGTCAGTACAAATCAGTAACCAGTGACACTTAGAATTTTTTTGATGCAGTACAAATCAGTAACCAACGACACTTCGAATTTTTTTGATGCAGTACAAATCAGTAACCAAGGACACTTAGAATTTTTTAGAGTCAGTACAAATCAGTAACCAGTGACACTTAGAATTTTTTTGAGGCAGTACAAATCAGTAACCAGTGACACTTAGAATTTTTTCCAGTCAGTACAAATCAGTAACCAACGACACTTAGAATTTTTTTGAGTCAGTACAAATCAGTAACCAGTGACACTTAGAATTTTTTAGGCTCAGTACAAATCAGTAACCAGTGACACTTAGAATTTTTTAGGCTCAGTACAAATCAGTAACCAACGACACTTAGAATTTTTTTGAGTCTGTAGAAGTCAGTAACCAAGTGCATTTTTGAATTGGTTACTGACTTCTCCTTTCGAGTTGCGGCTGTGGTTGGCTTCAATTAGTCGTGGGGGCTTAATTATCGCCCAGGGGAGCATGCCCCGGTAGTGTGGCCGGGGACGGAGTGCCTTTTGAAGGGGGTGTTTCTGAATTTGGATCCTTTTTGAGTAGCATTGTCGGATGGGTGTGATTTTGAAGGGTGTGTTGGCCGGCGGTGGGGCCAGGCTTAGGGTGAGTGTCCCGCCTTCGGGAGCGGACCGGCCCCCGCGTTCAGGGTGAATTTCGTGCATTTCCAACGTCGGCAAGTGGTCCAGACTGTGATGGGACCGAACTTGACTGCTCATACCGACTTTGAGCGCTCGGGGGCGGCTAGCCCAGCCGGATTTGACCCGGTGGTTCAGCCGAAGGTCTCGACTTTGAGAGCGGACCGGCCCCCGCGTTCAGGGTGAATTTCGTGCATTTCCAACGTCGGCAAGTGGTCCAGACTGTGATGGGACCGAACTTGACTGCTCATACCGACTTTGAGCGCTCGGGGGCGGCTAGCCCAGCCGGATTTGACCCGGTGGTTCAGCCGAAGGTCTCGACTTTGAGAGCGGACCGGCCCCCGCGTTGGGGCCGATTTTCGTGCATTTCCCAAGTCGGCAAGTGGTCCAAACTGTGATGGGAGCGAACCTGACTGCTCATACCGACTTTGAGTGCTCGAGGCCGGCTAGCCCGGCCGGATTTGACCCGGTGGTTACAAATCAGTAACCAACGACACTTAGAATTTTTTAGAGTCAGTACAAATCAGTAACCAGTGACACTTAGAATTTTTTAGGCTCAGTACAAATCAGTAACCAGTGACACTTAGACTTTTTTTAGGGTCCAAACTGTGATGGGAGCGAACTTGACTGCTCATACCGACTTTGAGTGCTCGAGGCCGGCTAGCCCGGCCGGATTTGACCCGGTGGTTACAAATCAGTAAACAACGTCACTTAGAATTTATTTCAGTCAGTACAAATCAGTAACCAACGACACTTAGAATTTTTTCCAGTCAGTACAAATCAGTAACCAGTGACACTTAGAAATTTTTCGAGGCAGTACAAATCAGTAACCAACGACACTTAGAATTTTTTTGAGGCAGTACAAATCAGTAACCAGTGACACTTAGAATTTTTTAGGCTCAGTACAAATCAGTAACCAGTGACACTTAGAATTTTTTCCAGTCAGTACAAATCAGTAACCAGTGACACTTAGAATTTTTTCGAGGCAGTACAAATCAGTAACCAGTGACACTTAGAATTTTTTAGGCTCAGTACAAATCAGTAACCAACGACACTTAGAATTTTTTTGAGTCAGTACAAATCAGTAACCAACGACACTTAGAATTTTTTCCAGTCAGTACAAATCAGTAACCAGTGACACTTAGAATTTTTTCGAGGCAGTACAAATCAGTAACCAGTGACACTTAGAATTTTTTAGGCTCAGTACAAATCAGTAACCAACG
This sequence comes from Chiloscyllium plagiosum, assembly GCF_037043375.1. Lineage (NCBI taxonomy): Eukaryota > Metazoa > Chordata > Chondrichthyes > Orectolobiformes > Hemiscylliidae > Chiloscyllium > Chiloscyllium plagiosum. The sequence continues at coordinate 155,901 of NW_028270368.1, read as the reverse complement.
ACACTTAGAATTTTTTAGGCTCAGTACAAATCAGTAACCAACGACACTTAGAATTTTTTCCAGTCAGTACAAATCAGTAACCAACGACACTTAGAATTTTTTTGAGTCAGTACAAATCAGTAACCAACGACACTTAGAATTTTTTCCAGTCAGTACAAATCAGTAACCAGTGACACTTAGAATTTTTTCGAGGCAGTACAAATCAGTAACCAGTGACACTTAGAATTTTTTAGGCTCAGTACAAATCAGTAACCAACGACACTTAGAATTTTTTAGGCTCAGTACAAATCAGTAACCAACGACACTTAGAATTTTTTCCAGTCAGTACAAATCAGTAACCAACGACACTTAGAATTTTTTTGAGTCAGTACAAATCAGTAACCAACGACACTTAGAATTTTTTCCAGTCAGTACAAATCAGTAACCAGTGACACTTAGAATTTTTTCGAGGCAGTACAAATCAGTAACCAGTGACACTTAGAATTTTTTAGGCTCAGTACAAATCAGTAACCAACGACACTTAGAATTTTTTTGAGTCAGTACAAATCAGTAACCAACGACACTTAGAATTTTTTCCAGTCAGTACAAATCAGTAACCAGTGACACTTAGAATTTTTTCGAGGCAGTACAAATCAGTAACCAACGACACTTAGAATTTTTTAGGCTCAGTACAAATCAGTAACCAGTGACACTTAGAATTTTTTAGAGTCAGTACAAATCAGTAACCAGTGACACTTAGAATTTTATTCAGTCAGTACAAATCAGTAACCAACGACACTTAGAATTTTTTCCAGTCAGTACAAATCAGTAACCAGTGACACTTAGAAATTTTTCGAGGCAGTACAAATCAGTAACCAACGACACTTAGAATTTTTTTGAGGCAGTACAAATCAGTAACCAGTGACACTTAGAATTTTTTAGGCTCAGTACAAATCAGTAACCAACGACACTTAGAATTTTTTCCAGTCAGTACAAATCAGTAACCAAGAACACTTAGAATTTTTTCGAGGCAGTACAAATCAGTAACCAACGACACTTAGAATTTTTTAGAGTCAGTACAAATCAGTAACCAGTGACACTTAGAATTTTTTTGATGCAGTACAAATCAGTAACCAACGACACTTAGAATTTTTTAGAGTCAGTACAAATCAGTAACTAACGACACTTAGAATTTTTTCCAGTCAGTACAAATCAGTAACCAGTGACACTTAGAATTTTTTCGAGGCAGTACAAATCAGTAACCAACGACACTTAGAATTTTTTAGGCTCAGTACAAATCAGTAACCAGTGACACTTAGAATTTTTTAGAGTCAGTACAAATCAGTAACCAGTGACACTTAGAATTTTTTTGATGCAGTACAAATCAGTAACCAACGACACTTAGAATTTTTTTGATGCAGTACAAATCAGTAACCAAGGACACTTAGAATTTTTTAGAGTCAGTACAAATCAGTAACCAGTGACACTTAGAATTTTTTTTGAGGCAGTACAAATCAGTAACCAGTGACACTTAGAATTTTATTCAGTCAGTACAAATCAGTAACCAACGACACTTAGAATTTTTTCCAGTCAGTACAAATCAGTAACCAGTGACACTTAGAAATTTTTCGAGGCAGTACAAATCAGTAACCAACGACACTTAGAATTTTTTTGAGGCAGTACAAATCAGTAACCAGTGACACTTAGAATTTTTTAGGCTCAGTACAAATCAGTAACCAGTGACACTTAGAATTTTTTCCAGTCAGTACAAATCAGTAACCAAGAACACTTAGAATTTTTTCGAGGCAGTACAAATCAGTAACCAACGACACTTAGAATTTTTTTGAGTCAGTACAAATCAGTAACCAGTGACACTTAGATTTTTTAGGGTCCAAACTGTGATGGGAGCGAACTTGACTGCTCATACCGACTTTGAGTGCTCGAGGCCGGCTAGCCCAGCCGGATTTGACCCGGTGGTTACAAATCAGTAACCAGTGACACTTAGAATTTTTTCGAGGCAGTACAAATCAGTAACCAGTGACACTTAGAATTTTTTAGAGTCAGTACAAATCAGTAACCAGTGACACTTAGAATTTTTTAGGCTCAGTACAAATCAGTAACCAACGACACTTAGAATTTTTTAGAGTCAGTACAAATCAGTAACCAACGACACTTAGAATTTTTTCCAGTCAGTACAAATCAGTAACCAGTGACACTTAGAATTTTTTCGAGGCAGTACAAATCAGTAACCAACGACACTTAGAATTTTTTAGGCTCAGTACAAATCAGTAACCAGTGACACTTAGAATTTTTTAGAGTCAGTACAAATCAGTAACCAGTGACACTTAGAATTTTTTTGATGCAGTACAAATCAGTAACCAACGACACTTAGAATTTTTTTGATGCAGTACAAATCAGTAACCAAGGACACTTAGAATTTTTTAGAGTCAGTACAAATCAGTAACCAGTGACACTTAGAATTTTTTTTGAGGCAGTACAAATCAGTAACCAGTGACACTTAGAATTTTATTCAGTCAGTACAAATCAGTAACCAACGACACTTAGAATTTTTTCCAGTCAGTACAAATCAGTAACCAGTGACACTTAGAAATTTTTCGAGGCAGTACAAATCAGTAACCAACGACACTTAGAATTTTTTTGAGGCAGTACAAATCAGTAACCAGTGACACTTAGAATTTTTTAGGCTCAGTACAAATCAGTAACCAGTGACACTTAGAATTTTTTCCAGTCAGTACAAATCAGTAACCAAGAACACTTAGAATTTTTTCGAGGCAGTACAAATCAGTAACCAACGACACTTAGAATTTTTTTGAGTCAGTACAAATCAGTAACCAGTGACACTTAGATTTTTTAGGGTCCAAACTGTGATGGGAGCGAACTTGACTGCTCATACCGACTTTGAGTGCTCGAGGCCGGCTAGCCCAGCCGGATTTGACCCGGTGGTTACAAATCAGTAACCAGTGACACTTAGAATTTTTTCGAGGCAGTACAAATCAGTAACCAGTGACACTTAGAATTTTTTCGAGGCAGTACAAATCAGTAACCAGTGACACTTAGAATTTTTTAGGCTCAGTACAAATCAGTAACCAACGACACTTAGAATTTTTTAGAGTCAGTACAAATCAGTAACCAGTGACACTTAGAATTTTTTTGATGCAGTACAAATCAGTAACCAACGACACTTCGAATTTTTTTGATGCAGTACAAATCAGTAACCAAGGACACTTAGAATTTTTTAGAGTCAGTACAAATCAGTAACCAGTGACACTTAGAATTTTTTTGAGGCAGTACAAATCAGTAACCAGTGACACTTAGAATTTTTTCCAGTCAGTACAAATCAGTAACCAACGACACTTAGAATTTTTTTGAGTCAGTACAAATCAGTAACCAGTGACACTTAGAATTTTTTAGGCTCAGTACAAATCAGTAACCAGTGACACTTAGAATTTTTTAGGCTCAGTACAAATCAGTAACCAACGACACTTAGAATTTTTTTGAGTCTGTAGAAGTCAGTAACCAAGTGCATTTTTGAATTGGTTACTGACTTCTCCTTTCGAGTTGCGGCTGTGGTTGGCTTCAATTAGTCGTGGGGGCTTAATTATCGCCCAGGGGAGCATGCCCCGGTAGTGTGGCCGGGGACGGAGTGCCTTTTGAAGGGGGTGTTTCTGAATTTGGATCCTTTTTGAGTAGCATTGTCGGATGGGTGTGATTTTGAAGGGTGTGTTGGCCGGCGGTGGGGCCAGGCTTAGGGTGAGTGTCCCGCCTTCGGGAGCGGACCGGCCCCCGCGTTCAGGGTGAATTTCGTGCATTTCCAACGTCGGCAAGTGGTCCAGACTGTGATGGGACCGAACTTGACTGCTCATACCGACTTTGAGCGCTCGGGGGCGGCTAGCCCAGCCGGATTTGACCCGGTGGTTCAGCCGAAGGTCTCGACTTTGAGAGCGGACCGGCCCCCGCGTTCAGGGTGAATTTCGTGCATTTCCAACGTCGGCAAGTGGTCCAGACTGTGATGGGACCGAACTTGACTGCTCATACCGACTTTGAGCGCTCGGGGGCGGCTAGCCCAGCCGGATTTGACCCGGTGGTTCAGCCGAAGGTCTCGACTTTGAGAGCGGACCGGCCCCCGCGTTGGGGCCGATTTTCGTGCATTTCCCAAGTCGGCAAGTGGTCCAAACTGTGATGGGAGCGAACCTGACTGCTCATACCGACTTTGAGTGCTCGAGGCCGGCTAGCCCGGCCGGATTTGACCCGGTGGTTACAAATCAGTAACCAACGACACTTAGAATTTTTTAGAGTCAGTACAAATCAGTAACCAGTGACACTTAGAATTTTTTAGGCTCAGTACAAATCAGTAACCAGTGACACTTAGACTTTTTTTAGGGTCCAAACTGTGATGGGAGCGAACTTGACTGCTCATACCGACTTTGAGTGCTCGAGGCCGGCTAGCCCGGCCGGATTTGACCCGGTGGTTACAAATCAGTAAACAACGTCACTTAGAATTTATTTCAGTCAGTACAAATCAGTAACCATCGACACTTAGAATTTTGTTCAGTCAGTACAAATCAGTAACCAGTGACACTTAGAATTTTTTAGGGTCCAAACTGTGATGGGAGCGAACTTGACTGCTCATACCGGCTTTGCGTGCTCGGGGCCGGCTAGCCCAGCCGGATTTGACCCGGTGGTTCAGCCGAAGGTCTCGACTTTGAGAGCGGACCGGCCCCCGCGTTGGGGCCGATTTTCGTGCATTTCCCAAGTCGGCAAGTGGTCCAAACTGTGATGGGAGCGAACTTGACTGCTCATACCGACTTTGAGTGCTCGAGGCCGGCTAGCCCGGCCGGATTTGACCCGGTGGTTACAAATCAGTAACCAACGACACTTAGAATTTTTTAGAGTCAGTACAAATCAGTAACCAGTGACACTTAGAATTTTTTAGGCTCAGTACAAATCAGTAACCAGTGACACTTAGACTTTTTTTAGGGTCCAAACTGTGATGGGAGCGAACTTGACTGCTCATACCGACTTTGAGTGCTCGAGGCCGGCTAGCCCGGCCGGATTTGACCCGGTGGTTACAAATCAGTAAACAACGTCACTTAGAATTTATTTCAGTCAGTACAAATCAGTAACCATCGACACTTAGAATTTTATTCAGTCAGTACAAATCAGTAACCAGTGACACTTAGAATTTTTTAGGGTCCAAACTGTGATGGGAGCGAACTTGACTGCTCATACCGGCTTTGCGTGCTCGGGGCCGGCTAGCCCAGCCGGATTTGACCCGGTGGTTCAGCCGAAGGTCTCGACTTTGAGAGCGGACCGGCCCCCGCGTTCGGGCCGATTTTCGTGCATTTCCCAAGTCGGCAAGTGGTCCAAACTGTGATGGGAGCGAACCTGACTGCTCATACCGACTTTGAGTGCTCGAGGCCGGCTAGCCCGGCCGGATTTGACCCGGTGGTTACAAATCAGTAAACAACGTCACTTAGAATTTATTTCAGTCAGTACAAATCAGTAACCATCGACACTTAGAATTTTTTTGAATCAGTACAAATCAGTAACCAGTGACACTTAGAATTTTTTAGGGTCCAGACTGTGATGGGAGCGAACTTGACTGCTCATACCGACTTTGAGTGCTCGAGGCCGGCTAGCCCGGCCGGATTTGACCCGGTGGTTACAAATCAGTAAACAACGTCACTTAGAATTTATTTCAGTCAGTACAAATCAGTAACCATCGACACTTAGAATTTTGTTCAGTCAGTACAAATCAGTAACCAGTGACACTTAGAATTTTTTAGGGTCCAAACTGTGATGGGAGCGAACTTGACTGCTCATACCGGCTTTGCGTGCTCGGGGCCGGCTAGCCCAGCCGGATTTGACCCGGTGGTTCAGCCGAAGGTCTCGACTTTGAGAGCGGACCGGCCCCCGCGTTGGGGCCGATTTTCGTGCATTTCCCAAGTCGGCAAGTGGTCCAAACTGTGATGGGAGCGAACTTGACTGCTCATACCGACTTTGAGTGCTCGAGGCCGGCTAGCCCGGCCGGATTTGACCCGGTGGTTACAAATCAGTAAACAACGTCACTTAGAATTTATTTCAGTCAGTACAAATCAGTAACCATCGACACTTAGAATTTTTTTGAATCAGTACAAATCAGTAACCAGTGACACTTAGAATTTTTTAGGGTCCAGACTGTGATGGGAGCGAACTTGACTGCTCATACCGACTTTGAGTGCTCGAGGCCGGCTAGCCCGGCCGGATTTGACCCGGTGGTTACAAATCAGTAAACAACGTCACTTAGAATTTATTTCAGTCAGTACAAATCAGTAACCATCGACACTTAGAATTTTATTCAGTCAGTACAAATCAGTAACCAGTGACACTTAGAATTTTTTAGGGTCCAAACTGTGATGGGAGCGAACTTGACTGCTCATACCGGCTTTGCGTGCTCGGGGCCGGCTAGCCCAGCCGGATTTGACCCGGTGGTTCAGCCGAAGGTCTCGACTTTGAGAGCGGACCGGCCCCCGCGTTCGGGCCGATTTTCGTGCATTTCCCAAGTCGGCAAGTGGTCCAAACTGTGATGGGAGCGAACCTGACTGCTCATACCGACTTTGAGTGCTCGAGGCCGGCTAGCCCGGCCGGATTTGACCCGGTGGTTACAAATCAGTAAACAACGTCACTTAGAATTTATTTCAGTCAGTACAAATCAGTAACCATCGACACTTAGAATTTTTTTGAATCAGTACAAATCAGTAACCAGTGACACTTAGAATTTTTTAGGGTCCAGACTGTGATGGGAGCGAACTTGACTGCTCATACCGACTTTGAGTGCTCGAGGCCGGCTAGCCCGGCCGGATTTGACCCGGTGGTTACAAATCAGTAAACAACGTCACTTAGAATTTATTTCAGTCAGTACAAATCAGTAACCATCGACACTTAGAATTTTATTCAGTCAGTACAAATCAGTAACCAGTGACACTTAGAATTTTTTAGGGTCCAAACTGTGATGGGAGCGAACTTGACTGCTCATACCGGCTTTGCGTGCTCGGGGCCGGCTAGCCCAGCCGGATTTGACCCGGTGGTTCAGCCGAAGGTCTCGACTTTGAGAGCGGACCGGCCCCCGCGTTCGGGCCGATTTTCGTGCATTTCCCAAGTCGGCAAGTGGTCCAAACTGTGATGGGAGCGAACCTGACTGCTCATACCGACTTTGAGTGCTCGAGGCCGGCTAGCCCGGCCGGATTTGACCCGGTGGTTACAAATCAGTAAACAACGTCACTTAGAATTTATTTCAGTCAGTACAAATCAGTAACCATCGACACTTAGAATTTTTTTGAATCAGTACAAATCAGTAACCAGTGACACTTAGAATTTTTTAGGGTCCAGACTGTGATGGGAGCGAACTTGACTGCTCATACCGACTTTGAGTGCTCGAGGCCGGCTAGCCCGGCCGGATTTGACCCGGTGGTTACAAATCAGTAACCAACGACACTTAGAATTTTATTCAGTCAGTACAAATCAGTCACCAGTGACACTTAGACTTTTTTAGGGTCCAGACTGTGATGGGAGCGAACTTGACTGCTCGTGCCGACTTTGAGTGCTCGAGGCCGGCTAGCCCAGCCGGATTTGACCCGGTGGTTCTGCCGAAGGTCTCGCCTTCGAGAGCGGACCCTGCCACCGTGTTCAGGCCGAGTTTCATGCATTTCCAACGTTGGGAAATCAGTAACCAGAAAAACTTAGAAAAAATGCCCAAAAAGAAGAAACCAGTAACCAGAAAAACTTAGAAAAATGCCCGAAAACGAGAAATGAGTAACCAGAAAAACTTAGAAAAATGCCCGAAAATGAGAAATGAGTAACCAGAAAAACTTAGAAAAATGCCCGAAAATGAGAAATGAGTAACCAGAAAAACTTAGAAAAATGCCCAAAAAGAAGAAATCAGTAACTAGAAAAACTTAGAAAAATGCCCAAAAATGAGAAATGAGTAACCAGAAAAACTTAGAAAAATGCCCAAAAAGAAGAAATCAGTAACTAGAAAAACTTAGAAAAATGCCCGAAAATGAGAAATGAGTAACCAGAAAAACTTAGAAAAATGCCCAAAAAGAAGAAATGAGTAACCAGAAAAACTTAGAAAAATGCCGAAAAAGAAGAAATGAGTAACCAGAAAAACTTAGAAAAATGCCCAAAAAGAAGAAATCAGTAACTAGAAAAACTTAGAAAAATGCCCGAAAATGAGAAATGAGTAACCAGAAAAACTTAGAAAAATGCCCAAAAAGAAGAAATGAGTAACTAGAAAAACTTAGAAAAATGCCCAAAAAGAAGAAATCAGTAACTAGAAAAACTTAGAAAAATGCCCGAAAATGAGAAATGAGTAACCAGAAAAACTTAGAAAAATGCCCAAAAAGAAGAAGTGAGTAACCAGAAAAACTTAGAAAAATGCCCAAAAAGAAGAAATGAGTAACCAGAAAAACTTAGAAAAATGCCCAAAAAGAAGAAATCAGTAACTAGAAAAACTTAGAAAAATGCCCGAAAATGAGAAATGAGTAACCAGAAAAACTTAGAAAAATGCCCAAAAAGAAGAAGTGAGTAACCAGAAAAACTTAGAAAAATGCCCAAAAAGAAGAAATGAGTAACCAGAAAAACTTAGAAAAATGCCCAAAAAGAAGAAATCAGTAACTAGAAAAACTTAGAAAAATGCCCGAAAATGAGAAATGAGTAACCAGAAAAACTTAGAAAAATGCCCAAAAAGAAGAAATCAGTAACTAGAAAAACTTAGAAAAATGCCCGAAAATGAGAAATGAGTAACCAGAAAAACTTAGAAAAATGCCCAAAAAGAAGAAGTGAGTAACCAGAAAAACTTAGAAAAATGCCCAAAAAGAAGAAATGAGTAACCAGAAAAACTTAGAAAAATGCCCAAAAAGAAGAAATCAGTAACTAGAAAAACTTAGAAAAATGCCCGAAAATGAGAAATGAGTAACCAGAAAAACTTAGAAAAATGCCCAAAAAGAAGAAATGAGTAACCAGAAAAACTTAGAAAAATGCCCAAAAAGAAGAAATCAGTAACTAGAAAAACTTAGAAAAATGCCCGAAAATGAGAAATGAGTAACCAGAAAAACTTAGAAAAATGATCAAAAATAATAAATCAGTAACCAGAAAAACTTAGGAAAAAACACTTAGAAAATTTTTCAGCAAAGTGTGAAAAATATTCTAAGTGTCAGCGGAGGAAAGTGCCGAAGCATCGGGAAAGATTCACAAACTCGCGCCGAACATGTGTTCCGAAGTGCCGCAGGAACTGTGTGAATTGAGCCCGGCAAATGGCCAACTGTCATTTTGTGTCTGCAGCCCGAAAACTTTAACTTTGTCTGTCGCGGAAGTCCCGAGCGGGAAAAATCCAAACGGTTTTGCGGGGATCGAGTTCCAGAGCGATGCAGTCAAATTTGAAATTCAGACCCATTCAGTGCCACTTGCATTTGTTACACAGTGAGGTTGGCGGGGTACCCGGAGATTTCTGGGAACACGATTTTTAGAACAAAATGGCGGCGCGGGACCTTTTTGAAAGGCATCCGAAAAACGGTTCCACGGGCATAGCACTCTAATGGCGGGTATGAGTGCATGCTGGAGAGCTCTTGGAAGTCGAATTTTTGACACTTTGTCAATTTTTTGACAGAATTGCCAAACTCTCCCTGTCTGTTCTAAGAGTCGGTCAGAGACCTGTGTGGAGGTCTCTTGACACGATTGGAGGGCGGGCAAATCCCCACGTTGACTCCGGCCGTCCCTCCACAGGCGCTCGTGTCCAAAATGAAGGCGAGAGACGCGAGTGGCCTGGTTCCCTTGGGTGCTGCCAGGAAGGATGCGGGCTGACCCTTGCCTGAGCACTCCCTAAAGCCTCTTACGAGTCGAGGGCCGGCCTCGGGCGCCGCACGACCGGCTCTGGGAGTGGGTGGCCGCTATTGTGAATAGGCTGGTCCTTCCCGCTGCCACCCGGCCAAGTGCGACGGCTCTGCCGCCCTGCGGTGCTCGTCACCCAGGTTTGGGGAACTCGGTCAGAGGCTGTGGCGGGGGGTCTCTTGACACGATTGGAGGACGGGCCATCCCCACGTTGACTCCGGCCGTCCCTCCACAGGCGCTCGTGTCCAAAATGAAGGCGAGAGACGCGAGTGGCCTGGTTCCCTTGGGTGCTGCCAGGAAGGGTGCGGGCTGACCCTTGCCTGAGCACTCCGTAAAGCCTCTTACGAGTCGAGGGCCGGCCTCGGGCGCCGCACGACCGGCTCTGGGAGTGGGTGGCCGCTATTGTGAATAGGCTGGTCCTTCCTGCTGCCATCCGGCCAAGTGCGACGGCTCTGCCGCCCTGCGCTGCTCGTCACCCAGGTTTGGGGAACTCGGTCAGAGGCCGTGGCGGGGGGTCTCTTGACACGATTGGAGGACGGGCCATCCCCACGTTGACTCCGGCCGTCCCTCCACAGGTGCTCGTGTCCAAAATGAAGGCGAGAGACGCGAGTGGCCTGGATCCCTTGGGTGCCGCCAGGAAGGGTGTGGGCTGACCCTTGCCTGAGCACACGTTAAAGCCTCTTACGAGTCGAGGGCCGGCCTCGGGCGCCGAACGACCGGCTCTGGGAGTGGGTGGCCGCTATTGTGAATAGGCTGGTCCTTCCTGCTGCCATCCGGCCAAGTGCGACGGCTCTGCCGCCCTGCGCTGCTCGTCACCCAGGTTTGGGGAACTCGGTCAGAGGCCGGTGCGGGGGGTCTCTTGACACGATTGGAGGACGGGCCATCCCCACGTTGACTCCGGCCGTCCCTCCACAGGCGCTCGTGTCCAAAATGAAGGCGAGAGACGCGAGTGGCCTGGATCCCTAGGGTGCCGCCAGGAAGGGTGTGGGCTGACCCTTGCCTGAGCACACGTTAAAGCCCCTTACGAGTCGAGGCACGGCCTCGGGCGCCGCACGACCGGCTCTGGGAGTGGGTGGCCGCTATTGTGTATAGGCTGGTCCTTCCCGCTGCCATCCGGCCAAGTGCGACGGCGCTGCCGCCCTGCGGTGCTCGTCACCCAGGTTTGGGGAACTCGGTCAGAGGCCGGTGCGGGGGTCTCTTGACACGATTGGAGGACGGGCCACCCCCACGTTGACTCCGGCCGTCCGTCCACAGGCGCTCGTGTCCAAAATGAAGGCGAGAGACGCGAGTGGCCTGGATCCCTTGGGTGCCGCCAGGAAGGGTGTAGGCTGGCCCTTGCCTGAGCACACTGTAAAGCCTCTTACGAGTCGAGGGTCGGCCTCGGGCGCCGCACGACCGGCTCTGGGAGTGGGTGGCCGCTATTGTGAATAGGCTGGTCCTTCCCGCTGCCATCCGGCCAAGTGCGACGGCTCTGCCGCCCTGCGCTGCTCGTCACCCAGGTTTGGGGAACTCGGTCAGAGGCCGGTGCGGGGGGTCTCTTGACACGATTGGAGGACGGGCCATCCCCACGTTGACTCCGGCCGTCCGTCCACAGGCGCTCGTGTCCAAAACGAAGGCGAGAGACGCGAGTGGCCTGGATCCCTTGGGTGCCGCCAGGAAGGGTGTGGGCTGACCCTTGCCTGAGCACACGTTAAAGCCTCTTACGAGTCGAGGGTCGGCCTCGGGCGCCGCACGACCGGCTCTGGGAGTGGGTGGCCGCTATTGTGAATAGGCTGGTCCTTCCCGCTGCCACCCGGCCAAGTGCGACGGCTCTGCCGCCCTGCGGTGCTCGTCACCCAGGTTTGTGCAAGTCGGTCAGAGGCCGAAGGCGGAGGTCTCTTGACACGATTGGAGGACGGGCCATCCCCACGTTGAATCCGGACGTCCCTCCACAGGCGCTCGTGTCGAAAATGAAAGGCGAGAGAGACGTGAGTGGCCTTGGTTCCCTTTGGGTGTTGCCAGGAAGGATGCGGGCTGACCCTTGCCTGAGCACACCCAGGTTTTTGCAACTCGGTCAGAGGCCGGGGCAGAGGTCTCTTGAAACGACTGGAGGGCGGGCAATCCCCACGTTGAATCCGGCCGTCCCTCCACAGGCGCTCGTGCCGAAATTGAAGGCGAGAGAGGCGAGTGGCCTTGCTTCCCTTGTGTGTTGCCAGGAAGGATGTGGTCTGACCCTTGCCTGAGCACACCAAGGTTTGTGCAACTCAGTCAGAGGCCGGGGGCAGAGGTCTCTTGAAACGACTGGAGGGCGGGCAATCCCCACGTTGTATCCGGCCGTCCCTCCACAGGCGCTCGTGTCGAAAATGAAAGGCGAGAGACGCGAGTGGCCTTGGTTCCCTTGGGTGTTGCCAGGAAGGATGTGGTCTGACCCTTGCCTGAGCACACCAAGGTTTGTGCAACTCAGTCAGAGGCCGGGGCAGAGGTCTCTTGGAACGATTGGAGGGCGGGCAATCCCCACGTTGTATCCGGCCGTCCCTCCACAGGCGCTCGTGTCGAAAATGAAAGGCGAGAGACGCGAGTGGCCTTGCTTGCCTTGGGTGTTGCCAGGAAGGATGAGGGCTGCCCCTTGCCTGAGCACACCAAGGTTTGTGCAACTCCGTTCAGAGGCCGGGGCAGAGGTCTCTTGAAACGACTGGAGGGCGGGCAATCCCCACGTTGAATCCGGCCGTCCCTCCACAGGCGCTCGTGTCCAAAATGAAAGGCGAGAGACGCGAGTGGCCTTGGTTCCCTTTGGGTGTTGCCAGGAAGGATGTGGTCTGACCCTTGCCTGAGCACACCAAGGTTTGTGCAACTCAGTCAGAGGCCGGGGCAGAGGTCTCTTGGAACGATTGGAGGGCGGGCAATCCCCACGTTGAATCCGGCCGTCCCTCCACAGGCGCTCGTGTCGAAAATGAAAGGCGAGAGACGCGAGTGGCCTTGCTTGCCTTGGGTGTTGCCAGGAAGGATGTGGTCTGACCCTTGCCTGAGCACACCAAGGTTTGTGCAACTCAGTCAGAGGCCGGGGCAGAGGTCTCTTGGAACGATTGGAGGGCGGGCAATCCCCACGTTGAATCCGGCCGTCCCTCCACAGGCGCTCGTGTCCAAAATGAAAGGCGAGAGACGCGAGTGGCCTTGGTTCCCTTTGGGTGTTGCCATGAAGGATGTGGTCTGACCCTTGCCTGAGCACACCCAGGTTTGTGCAACTCGGTCAGAGGCCGGGGCAGAGGTCTCTTGAAACGACTGGAGGGCGGGCAATCCCCACGTTGTATCCGGCCGTTCCTCCACAGGCGCTCGTGTCGAAAATGAAAGGCGAGAGACGCGAGTGGCCTTGGTTCCCTTTGGGTGTTGCCAGGAAGGGTGCGGGCTGACCCTTGCCTGAGCACTCCCTTAAAGCCTCGTTACGAGGCGAGCAGGCCTCGCGCGATTCGCACGACCGGCTCTGGTAGTGGTCGGGCCGCTATGGCGAATAGGCTGGTCCTCCCCTGCCACCCGGCAAAGCGCGTTGGCTCTGCCGCC
>NW_028270368.1:122500-130000 GCF_037043375.1 Chiloscyllium plagiosum | reverse complement strand
TAGAAATTTTTCGAGGCAGTACAAATCAGTAACCAACGACACTTAGAATTTTTTTGAGGCAGTACAAATCAGTAACCAGTGACACTTAGAATTTTTTTGAGTCAGTACAAATCAGTAACCAGTGACACTTAGAATTTTTTCCAGTCAGTACAAATCAGTAACCAACGACACTTAGAATTTTTTCCAGTCAGTACAAATCAGTAACCAGTGACACTTAGAATTTTTTCGAGGCAGTACAAATCAGTAACCAGTGACACTTAGAATTTTTTAGGCTCAGTACAAATCAGTAACCAACGACACTTAGAATTTTTTAGAGTCAGTACAAATCAGTAACCAGTGACACTTAGAATTTTTTTGATGCAGTACAAATCAGTAACCAACGACACTTAGAATTTTTTTGATGCAGTACAAATCAGTAACCAAGGACACTTAGAATTTTTTAGAGTCAGTACAAATCAGTAAGCAGTGACACTTAGAATTTTTTTGAGGCAGTACAAATCAGTAACCAGTGACACTTAGAATTTTTTCCAGTCAGTACAAATCAGTAACCAACGACACTTAGAATTTTTTTGAGTCAGTACAAATCAGTAACCAGTGACACTTAGAATTTTTTAGGCTCAGTACAAATCAGTAACCAGTGACACTTAGAATTTTTTAGGCTCAGTACAAATCAGTAACCAACGACACTTAGAATTTTTTTGAGTGTGTAGAAGTCAGTAACCAAGTGCATTTTTGAATTGGTTACTGACTTCTCCTTTCGAGTTGCGGCTGTGGTTGGCTTCAATTAGTCGTGGGGGCTTAATTATCGCCCAGGGGAGCATGCCCCGGTAGTGTGGCCGGGGACGGAGTGCCTTTTGAAGGGGGTGTTTCTGAATTTGGATCCTTTTTGAGTAGCATTGTCGGATGGGTGTGATTTTGAAGGGTGTGTTGGCCGGCGGTGGGGCCAGGCTTAGGGTGAGTGTCCCGCCTTCGGGAGCGGACCGGCCCCCGCGTTCAGGGTGAATTTCGTGCATTTCCAACGTCGGCAAGTGGTCCAGACTGTGATGGGACCGAACTTGACTGCTCATACCGACTTTGAGCGCTCGGGGGCGGCTAGCCCAGCCGGATTTGACCCGGTGGTTCAGCCGAAGGTCTCGACTTTGAGAGCGGACCGGCCCCCGCGTTCGGGCCGATTTTCGTGCATTTCCCAAGTCGGCAAGTGGTCCAAACTGTGATGGGAGCGAACCTGACTGCTCATACCGACTTTGAGTGCTCGAGGCCGGCTAGCCCGGCCGGATTTGACCCGGTGGTTCAGCCGAAGGTCTCGACTTTGAGAGCGGACCGGCCCCCGCGTTGGGGCCGATTTTCGTGCATTTCCCAAGTCGGCAAGTGGTCCAAACTGTGATGGGAGCGAACCTGACTGCTCATACCGACTTTGAGTGCTCGAGGCCGGCTAGCCCGGCCGGATTTGACCCGGTGGTTACAAATCAGTAACCAACGACACTTAGAATTTTTTAGAGTCAGTACAAATCAGTAACCAGTGACACTTAGAATTTTTTAGGCTCAGTACAAATCAGTAACCAGTGACACTTAGACTTTTTTTAGGGTCCAAACTGTGATGGGAGCGAACTTGACTGCTCATACCGACTTTGAGTGCTCGAGGCCGGCTAGCCCGGCCGGATTTGACCCGGTGGTTACAAATCAGTAACCAGTGACACTTAGAATTTTGTTCAGTCAGTACAAATCAGTAACCAGTGACACTTAGAATTTTTTTGATGCAGTACAAATCAGTAACCAACGACACTTAGAATTTTTTCCAGTCAGTACAAATCAGTAACCAGTGACACTTAGAATTTTTTTGAGTCAGTACAAATCAGTAACCAGTGACACTTAGATTTTTTTTGAGGCAGTACAAATCAGTAACCAGTGACACTTAGAATTTTTTCCAGTCAGTACAAATCAGTAACCAACGACACTTAGAATTTTTTAGAGTCAGTACAAATCAGTAACCAGTGACACTTAGAATTTTTTAGGCTCAGTACAAATCAGTAACCAGTGACACTTAGATTTTTTAGGGTCCAGACTGTGATGGGAGCGAACTTGACTGCTCATACCGACTTTGAGTGCTCGAGGCCGGCTAGCCCGGCCGGATTTGACCCGGTGGTTACAAATCAGTAAACAACGTCACTTAGAATTTATTTCAGTCAGTACAAATCAGTAACCATCGACACTTAGAATTTTATTCAGTCAGTACAAATCAGTAACCAGTGACACTTAGAATTTTTTAGGATCCAAACTGTGATGGGAGCGAACTTGACTGCTCATACCGGTTTTGCGTGCTCGGGGCCGGCTAGCCCAGCCGGATTTGACCCGGTGGTTCAGCCGAAGGTCTCGACTTTGAGAGCGGACCGGCCCCCGCGTTCGGGCCGATTTTCGTGCATTTCCCAAGTCGGCAAGTGGTCCAAACTGTGATGGGAGCGAACTTGACTGCTCATACCGACTTTGAGTGCTCGAGGCCGGCTAGCCCGGCCGGATTTGACCCGGTGGTTACAAATCAGTAAACAACGTCACTTAGAATTTATTTCAGTCAGTACAAATCAGTAACCATCGACACTTAGAATTTTTTTGAGTCAGTACAAATCAGTAACCAGTGACACTTAGAATTTTTTAGGGTCCAGACTGTGATGGGAGCGAACTTGACTGCTCATACCGACTTTGAGTGCTCGAGGCCGGCTAGCCCGGCCGGATTTGACCCGGTGGTTACAAATCAGTAACCAACGACACTTAGAATTTTATTCAGTCAGTACAAATCAGTCACCAGTGACACTTAGACTTTTTTAGGGTCCAGACTGTGATGGGAGCGAACTTGACTGCTCGTGCCGACTTTGAGTGCTCGAGGCCGGCTAGCCCAGCCGGATTTGACCCGGTGGTTCTGCCGAAGGTCTCGCCTTCGAGAGCGGACCCTGCCACCGTGTTCAGGCCGAGTTTCATGCATTTCCAACGTTGGGAAATCAGTAACCAGAAAAACTTAGAAAAAATGCCCAAAAAGAAGAAACCAGTAACCAGAAAAACTTAGAAAAATGCCCGAAAACGAGAAATGAGTAACCAGAAAAACTTAGAAAAATGCCCGAAAATGAGAAATGAGTAACCAGAAAAACTTAGAAAAATGCCCGAAAATGAGAAATGAGTAACCAGAAAAACTTAGAAAAATGCCCAAAAAGAAGAAATCAGTAACTAGAAAAACTTAGAAAAATGCCCAAAAATAAGAAATGAGTAACCAGAAAAACTTAGAAAAATGCCCAAAAAGAAGAAATCAGTAACTAGAAAAACTTAGAAAAATGCCCGAAAATGAGAAATGAGTAACCAGAAAAACTTAGAAAAATGCCCAAAAAGAAGAAATGAGTAACCAGAAAAACTTAGAAAAATGCCGAAAAAGAAGAAATGAGTAACCAGAAAAACTTAGAAAAATGCCCAAAAAGAAGAAATCAGTAACTAGAAAAACTTAGAAAAATGCCCGAAAATGAGAAATGAGTAACCAGAAAAACTTAGAAAAATGCCCAAAAAGAAGAAATGAGTAACTAGAAAAACTTAGAAAAATGCCCAAAAAGAAGAAATCAGTAACTAGAAAAACTTAGAAAAATGCCCGAAAATGAGAAATGAGTAACCAGAAAAACTTAGAAAAATGCCCAAAAAGAAGAAATGAGTAACCAGAAAAACTTAGAAAAATGCCCAAAAAGAAGAAATGAGTAACCAGAAAAACTTAGAAAAATGCCCAAAAAGAAGAAATCAGTAACTAGAAAAACTTAGAAAAATGCCCGAAAATGAGAAATGAGTAACCAGAAAAACTTAGAAAAATGCCCAAAAAGAAGAAGTGAGTAACCAGAAAAACTTAGAAAAATGCCCAAAAAGAAGAAATGAGTAACCAGAAAAACTTAGAAAAATGCCCAAAAAGAAGAAATCAGTAACTAGAAAAACTTAGAAAAATGCCCGAAAATGAGAAATGAGTAACCAGAAAAACTTAGAAAAATGCCCAAAAAGAAGAAATGAGTAACCAGAAAAACTTAGAAAAATGCCCAAAAAGAAGAAATCAGTAACTAGAAAAACTTAGAAAAATGCCCGAAAATGAGAAATGAGTAACCAGAAAAACTTAGAAAAATGATCAAAAATAATAAATCAGTAACCAGAAAAACTTAGGAAAAAACACTTAGAAAATTTTTCAGCAAAGTGTGAAAAATATTCTAAGTGTCAGCGGAGGAAAGTGCCGAAGCATCGGGAAAGATTCACAAACTCGCGCCGAACATGTGTTCCGAAGTGCCGCAGGAACTGTGTGAATTGAGCCCGGCAAATGGCCAACTGTCATTTTGTGTCTGCAGCCCGAAAACTTTAACTTTGTCTGTCGCGGAAGTCCCGAGCGGGAAAAATCCAAACGGTTTTGCGGGGATCGAGTTCCAGAGCGATGCAGTCAAATTTGAAATTCAGACCCATTCAGTGCCACTTGCATTTGTTACACAGTGAGGTTGGCGGGGTACCCGGAGATTTCTGGGAACACGATTTTTAGAACAAAATGGCGGCGCGGGACCTTTTTGAAAGGCATCCGAAAAACGGTTCCACGGGCATAGCACTCTAATGGCGGGTATGAGTGCATGCTGGAGAGCTCTTGGAAGTCGAATTTTTGACACTTTGTCAATTTTTTGACAGAATTGCCAAACTCTCCCTGTCTGTTCTAAGAGTCGGTCAGAGACCTGTGTGGAGGTCTCTTGACACGATTGGAGGGCGGGCAATCCCCACGTTGACTCCGGCCGTCCCTCCACAGGCGCTCGTGTCCAAAATGAAGGCGAGAGACGCGAGTGGCCTGGTTCCCTTGGGTGCTGCCAGGAAGGATGCGGGCTGACCCTTGCCTGAGCACTCCCTAAAGCCTCTTACGAGTCGAGGGCCGGCCTCGGGCGCCGCACGACCGGCTCTGGGAGTGGGTGGCCGCTATTGTGAATAGGCTGGTCCTTCCCGCTGCCACCCGGCCAAGTGCGACGGCTCTGCCGCCCTGCGGTGCTCGTCACCCAGGTTTGGGGAACTCGGTCAGAGGCTGTGGCGGGGGGTCTCTTGACACGATTGGAGGACGGGCCATCCCCACGTTGACTCCGGCCGTCCCTCCACAGGCGCTCGTGTCCAAAATGAAGGCGAGAGACGCGAGTGGCCTGGTTCCCTTGGGTGCTGCCAGGAAGGGTGCGGGCTGACCCTTGCCTGAGCACTCCGTAAAGCCTCTTACGAGTCGAGGGCCGGCCTCGGGCGCCGCACGACCGGCTCTGGGAGTGGGTGGCCGCTATTGTGAATAGGCTGGTCCTTCCTGCTGCCATCCGGCCAAGTGCGACGGCTCTGCCGCCCTGCGCTGCTCGTCACCCAGGTTTGGGGAACTCGGTCAGAGGCCGTGGCGGGGGGTCTCTTGACACGATTGGAGGACGGGCCATCCCCACGTTGACTCCGGCCGTCCCTCCACAGGTGCTCGTGTCCAAAATGAAGGCGAGAGACGCGAGTGGCCTGGATCCCTTGGGTGCCGCCAGGAAGGGTGTGGGCTGACCCTTGCCTGAGCACACGTTAAAGCCTCTTACGAGTCGAGGGCCGGCCTCGGGCGCCGAACGACCGGCTCTGGGAGTGGGTGGCCGCTATTGTGAATAGGCTGGTCCTTCCTGCTGCCATCCGGCCAAGTGCGACGGCTCTGCCGCCCTGCGCTGCTCGTCACCCAGGTTTGGGGAACTCGGTCAGAGGCCGGTGCGGGGGGTCTCTTGACACGATTGGAGGACGGGCCATCCCCACGTTGACTCCGGCCGTCCCTCCACAGGCGCTCGTGTCCAAAATGAAGGCGAGAGACGCGAGTGGCCTGGATCCCTAGGGTGCCGCCAGGAAGGGTGTGGGCTGACCCTTGCCTGAGCACACGTTAAAGCCCCTTACGAGTCGAGGCACGGCCTCGGGCGCCGCACGACCGGCTCTGGGAGTGGGTGGCCGCTATTGTGTATAGGCTGGTCCTTCCCGCTGCCATCCGGCCAAGTGCGACGGCGCTGCCGCCCTGCGGTGCTCGTCACCCAGGTTTGGGGAACTCGGTCAGAGGCCGGTGCGGGGGTCTCTTGACACGATTGGAGGACGGGCCACCCCCACGTTGACTCCGGCCGTCCGTCCACAGGCGCTCGTGTCCAAAATGAAGGCGAGAGACGCGAGTGGCCTGGATCCCTTGGGTGCCGCCAGGAAGGGTGTAGGCTGGCCCTTGCCTGAGCACACTGTAAAGCCTCTTACGAGTCGAGGGTCGGCCTCGGGCGCCGCACGACCGGCTCTGGGAGTGGGTGGCCGCTATTGTGAATAGGCTGGTCCTTCCCGCTGCCATCCGGCCAAGTGCGACGGCTCTGCCGCCCTGCGCTGCTCGTCACCCAGGTTTGGGGAACTCGGTCAGAGGCCGGTGCGGGGGGTCTCTTGACACGATTGGAGGACGGGCCATCCCCACGTTGACTCCGGCCGTCCGTCCACAGGCGCTCGTGTCCAAAACGAAGGCGAGAGACGCGAGTGGCCTGGATCCCTTGGGTGCCGCCAGGAAGGGTGTGGGCTGACCCTTGCCTGAGCACACGTTAAAGCCTCTTACGAGTCGAGGGTCGGCCTCGGGTGCCGCACGACCGGCTCTGGGAGTGGGTGGCCGCTATTGTGAATAGGCTGGTCCTTCCCGCTGCCACCCGGCCAAGTGCGACGGCTCTGCCGCCCTGCGGTGCTCGTCACCCAGGTTTGTGCAAGTCGGTCAGAGGCCGAAGGCGGAGGTCTCTTG
Organism: Chiloscyllium plagiosum; assembly: GCF_037043375.1. NCBI lineage: Eukaryota > Metazoa > Chordata > Chondrichthyes > Orectolobiformes > Hemiscylliidae > Chiloscyllium > Chiloscyllium plagiosum. The sequence goes on along the minus strand of NW_028270368.1, from coordinate 123,222 downwards.
ACACGATTGGAGGACGGGCCATCCCCACGTTGAATCCGGACGTCCCTCCACAGGCGCTCGTGTCGAAAATGAAAGGCGAGAGAGACGTGAGTGGCCTTGGTTCCCTTTGGGTGTTGCCAGGAAGGATGCGGGCTGACCCTTGCCTGAGCACACCCAGGTTTTTGCAACTCGGTCAGAGGCCGGGGCAGAGGTCTCTTGAAACGACTGGAGGGCGGGCAATCCCCACGTTGAATCCGGCCGTCCCTCCACAGGCGCTCGTGCCGAAATTGAAGGCGAGAGAGGCGAGTGGCCTTGCTTCCCTTGTGTGTTGCCAGGAAGGATGTGGTCTGACCCTTGCCTGAGCACACCAAGGTTTGTGCAACTCAGTCAGAGGCCGGGGGCAGAGGTCTCTTGAAACGACTGGAGGGCGGGCAATCCCCACGTTGAATCCGGCCGTCCCTCCACAGGCGCTCGTGCCGAAATTGAAGGCGAGAGAGGCGAGTGGCCTTGCTTCCCTTGTGTGTTGCCAGGAAGGATGTGGTCTGACCCTTGCCTGAGCACACCAAGGTTTGTGCAACTCAGTCAGAGGCCGGGGGCAGAGGTCTCTTGAAACGACTGGAGGGCGGGCAATCCCCACGTTGTATCCGGCCGTCCCTCCACAGGCGCTCGTGTCGAAAATGAAAGGCGAGAGACGCGAGTGGCCTTGGTTCCCTTGGGTGTTGCCAGGAAGGATGTGGTCTGAC
>NW_028270368.1:97500-107500 GCF_037043375.1 Chiloscyllium plagiosum | reverse complement strand
TTTGAGTCAGTACAAATCAGTAACCAGTGACACTTAGATTTTTTAGGGTCCAAACTGTGATGGGAGCGAACTTGACTGCTCATACCGACTTTGAGTGCTCGAGGCCGGCTAGCCCGGCCGGATTTGACCCGGTGGTTACAAATCAGTAACCAGTGACACTTAGAATTTTTTCGAGGCAGTACAAATCAGTAACCAGTGACACTTAGAATTTTTTAGGCTCAGTACAAATCAGTAACCAACGACACTTAGAATTTTTTTGAGTCAGTACAAATCAGTAACCAACGACACTTAGAATTTTTTCCAGTCAGTACAAATCAGTAACCAGTGACACTTAGAATTTTTTCGAGGCAGTACAAATCAGTAACCAGTGACACTTAGAATTTTTTAGGCTCAGTACAAATCAGTAACCAACGACACTTAGAATTTTTTAGAGTCAGTACAAATCAGTAACCAGTGACACTTAGAATTTTTTTGATGCAGTACAAATCAGTAACCAACGACACTTAGAATTTTTTTGATGCAGTACAAATCAGTAACCAAGGACACTTAGAATTTTTTAGAGTCAGTACAAATCAGTAACCAGTGACACTTAGAATTTTTTTGAGGCAGTACAAATCAGTAACCAGTGACACTTAGAATTTTTTCCAGTCAGTACAAATCAGTAACCAACGACACTTAGAATTTTTTTGAGTCAGTACAAATCAGTAACCAGTGACACTTAGAATTTTTTAGGCTCAGTACAAATCAGTAACCAGTGACACTTAGAATTTTTTAGGCTCAGTACAAATCAGTAACCAACGACACTTAGAATTTTTTTGAGTCAGTACAAATCAGTAACCAGTGACACTTAGAATTTTTTTGAGGCAGTACAAATCAGTAACCAGTGACACTTAGAATTTTATTCAGTCAGTACAAATCAGTAACCAACGACACTTAGAATTTTTTCCAGTCAGTACAAATCAGTAACCAGTGACACTTAGAAATTTTTCGAGGCAGTACAAATCAGTAACCAACGACACTTAGAATTTTTTTGAGGCAGTACAAATCAGTAACCAGTGACACTTAGAATTTTTTTGAGTCAGTACAAATCAGTAACCAGTGACACTTAGAATTTTTTCCAGTCAGTACAAATCAGTAACCAACGACACTTAGAATTTTTTCCAGTCAGTACAAATCAGTAACCAGTGACACTTAGAATTTTTTCGAGGCAGTACAAATCAGTAACCAGTGACACTTAGAATTTTTTAGGCTCAGTACAAATCAGTAACCAACGACACTTAGAATTTTTTAGAGTCAGTACAAATCAGTAACCAGTGACACTTAGAATTTTTTTGATGCAGTACAAATCAGTAACCAACGACACTTAGAATTTTTTTGATGCAGTACAAATCAGTAACCAAGGACACTTAGAATTTTTTAGAGTCAGTACAAATCAGTAACCAGTGACACTTAGAATTTTTTTGAGGCAGTACAAATCAGTAACCAGTGACACTTAGAATTTTTTCCAGTCAGTACAAATCAGTAACCAACGACACTTAGAATTTTTTTGAGTCAGTACAAATCAGTAACCAGTGACACTTAGAATTTTTTAGGCTCAGTACAAATCAGTAACCAGTGACACTTAGAATTTTTTAGGCTCAGTACAAATCAGTAACCAACGACACTTAGAATTTTTTTGAGTGTGTAGAAGTCAGTAACCAAGTGCATTTTTGAATTGGTTACTGACTTCTCCTTTCGAGTTGCGGCTGTGGTTGGCTTCAATTAGTCGTGGGGGCTTAATTATCGCCCAGGGGAGCATGCCCCGGTAGTGTGGCCGGGGACGGAGTGCCTTTTGAAGGGGGTGTTTCTGAATTTGGATCCTTTTTGAGTAGCATTGTCGGATGGGTGTGATTTTGAAGGGTGTGTTGGCCGGCGGTGGGGCCAGGCTTAGGGTGAGTGTCCCGCCTTCGGGAGCGGACCGGCCCCCGCGTTCAGGGTGAATTTCGTGCATTTCCAACGTCGGCAAGTGGTCCAGACTGTGATGGGACCGAACTTGACTGCTCATACCGACTTTGAGCGCTCGGGGGCGGCTAGCCCAGCCGGATTTGACCCGGTGGTTCAGCCGAAGGTCTCGACTTTGAGAGCGGACCGGCCCCCGCGTTGGGGCCGATTTTCGTGCATTTCCCAAGTCGGCAAGTGGTCCAAACTGTGATGGGAGCGAACCTGACTGCTCATACCGACTTTGAGTGCTCGAGGCCGGCTAGCCCGGCCGGATTTGACCCGGTGGTTCAGCCGAAGGTCTCGACTTTGAGAGCGGACCGGCCCCCGCGTTGGGGCCGATTTTCGTGCATTTCCCAAGTCGGCAAGTGGTCCAAACTGTGATGGGAGCGAACCTGACTGCTCATACCGACTTTGAGTGCTCGAGGCCGGCTAGCCCGGCCGGATTTGACCCGGTGGTTACAAATCAGTAACCAACGACACTTAGAATTTTTTAGAGTCAGTACAAATCAGTAACCAGTGACACTTAGAATTTTTTAGGCTCAGTACAAATCAGTAACCAGTGACACTTAGACTTTTTTTAGGGTCCAAACTGTGATGGGAGCGAACTTGACTGCTCATACCGACTTTGAGTGCTCGAGGCCGGCTAGCCCGGCCGGATTTGACCCGGTGGTTACAAATCAGTAAACAACGTCACTTAGAATTTATTTCAGTCAGTACAAATCAGTAACCATCGACACTTAGAATTTTGTTCAGTCAGTACAAATCAGTAACCAGTGACACTTAGAATTTTTTTGAGTCAGTACAAATCAGTAACCAACGACACTTAGAATTTTTTCCAGTCAGTACAAATCAGTAACCAGTGACACTTAGAATTTTTTAGAGTCAGTACAAATCAGTAACCAGTGACACTTAGAATTTTTTTGATGCAGTACAAATCAGTAACCAACGACACTTAGAATTTTTTTGATGCAGTACAAATCAGTAACCAAGGACACTTAGAATTTTTTAGAGTCAGTACAAATCAGTAACCAGTGACACTTAGAATTTTTTTGAGGCAGTACAAATCAGTAACCAGTGACACTTAGAATTTTTTCCAGTCAGTACAAATCAGTAACCAACGACACTTAGAATTTTTTTGAGTCAGTACAAATCAGTAACCAGTGACACTTAGAATTTTTTAGGCTCAGTACAAATCAGTAACCAGTGACACTTAGAATTTTTTAGGCTCAGTACAAATCAGTAACCAACGACACTTAGAATTTTTTTGAGTGTGTAGAAGTCAGTAACCAAGTGCATTTTTGAATTGGTTACTGACTTCTCCTTTCGAGTTGCGGCTGTGGTTGGCTTCAATTAGTCGTGGGGGCTTAATTATCGCCCAGGGGAGCATGCCCCGGTAGTGTGGCCGGGGACGGAGTGCCTTTTGAAGGGGGTGTTTCTGAATTTGGATCCTTTTTGAGTAGCATTGTCGGATGGGTGTGATTTTGAAGGGTGTGTTGGCCGGCGGTGGGGCCAGGCTTAGGGTGAGTGTCCCGCCTTCGGGAGCGGACCGGCCCCCGCGTTCAGGGTGAATTTCGTGCATTTCCAACGTCGGCAAGTGGTCCAGACTGTGATGGGACCGAACTTGACTGCTCATACCGACTTTGAGCGCTCGGGGGCGGCTAGCCCAGCCGGATTTGACCCGGTGGTTCAGCCGAAGGTCTCGACTTTGAGAGCGGACCGGCCCCCGCGTTCGGGCCGATTTTCGTGCATTTCCCAAGTCGGCAAGTGGTCCAAACTGTGATGGGAGCGAACCTGACTGCTCATACCGACTTTGAGTGCTCGAGGCCGGCTAGCCCGGCCGGATTTGACCCGGTGGTTCAGCCGAAGGTCTCGACTTTGAGAGCGGACCGGCCCCCGCGTTGGGGCCGATTTTCGTGCATTTCCCAAGTCGGCAAGTGGTCCAAACTGTGATGGGAGCGAACCTGACTGCTCATACCGACTTTGAGTGCTCGAGGCCGGCTAGCCCGGCCGGATTTGACCCGGTGGTTACAAATCAGTAACCAACGACACTTAGAATTTTTTAGAGTCAGTACAAATCAGTAACCAGTGACACTTAGAATTTTTTAGGCTCAGTACAAATCAGTAACCAGTGACACTTAGACTTTTTTTAGGGTCCAAACTGTGATGGGAGCGAACTTGACTGCTCATACCGACTTTGAGTGCTCGAGGCCGGCTAGCCCGGCCGGATTTGACCCGGTGGTTACAAATCAGTAAACAACGTCACTTAGAATTTATTTCAGTCAGTACAAATCAGTAACCATCGACACTTAGAATTTTTTTGAGTCAGTACAAATCAGTAACCAGTGACACTTAGAATTTTTTAGGGTCCAGACTGTGATGGGAGCGAACTTGACTGCTCATACCGACTTTGAGTGCTCGAGGCCGGCTAGCCCGGCCGGATTTGACCCGGTGGTTACAAATCAGTAACCAACGACACTTAGAATTTTATTCAGTCAGTACAAATCAGTCACCAGTGACACTTAGACTTTTTTAGGGTCCAGACTGTGATGGGAGCGAACTTGACTGCTCGTGCCGACTTTGAGTGCTCGAGGCCGGCTAGCCCAGCCGGATTTGACCCGGTGGTTCTGCCGAAGGTCTCGCCTTCGAGAGCGGACCCTGCCACCGTGTTCAGGCCGAGTTTCATGCATTTCCAACGTTGGGAAATCAGTAACCAGAAAAACTTAGAAAAAATGCCCAAAAAGAAGAAACCAGTAACCAGAAAAACTTAGAAAAATGCCCGAAAACGAGAAATGAGTAACCAGAAAAACTTAGAAAAATGCCCGAAAATGAGAAATGAGTAACCAGAAAAACTTAGAAAAATGCCCGAAAATGAGAAATGAGTAACCAGAAAAACTTAGAAAAATGCCCAAAAAGAAGAAATCAGTAACTAGAAAAACTTAGAAAAATGCCCAAAAATAAGAAATGAGTAACCAGAAAAACTTAGAAAAATGCCCAAAAAGAAGAAATCAGTAACTAGAAAAACTTAGAAAAATGCCCGAAAATGAGAAATGAGTAACCAGAAAAACTTAGAAAAATGCCCAAAAAGAAGAAATGAGTAACCAGAAAAACTTAGAAAAATGCCGAAAAAGAAGAAATGAGTAACCAGAAAAACTTAGAAAAATGCCCAAAAAGAAGAAATCAGTAACTAGAAAAACTTAGAAAAATGCCCGAAAATGAGAAATGAGTAACCAGAAAAACTTAGAAAAATGCCCAAAAAGAAGAAATGAGTAACTAGAAAAACTTAGAAAAATGCCCAAAAAGAAGAAATCAGTAACTAGAAAAACTTAGAAAAATGCCCGAAAATGAGAAATGAGTAACCAGAAAAACTTAGAAAAATGCCCAAAAAGAAGAAATGAGTAACCAGAAAAACTTAGAAAAATGCCCAAAAAGAAGAAATGAGTAACCAGAAAAACTTAGAAAAATGCCCAAAAAGAAGAAATCAGTAACTAGAAAAACTTAGAAAAATGCCCGAAAATGAGAAATGAGTAACCAGAAAAACTTAGAAAAATGCCCAAAAAGAAGAAGTGAGTAACCAGAAAAACTTAGAAAAATGCCCAAAAAGAAGAAATGAGTAACCAGAAAAACTTAGAAAAATGCCCAAAAAGAAGAAATCAGTAACTAGAAAAACTTAGAAAAATGCCCGAAAATGAGAAATGAGTAACCAGAAAAACTTAGAAAAATGCCCAAAAAGAAGAAATGAGTAACCAGAAAAACTTAGAAAAATGCCCAAAAAGAAGAAATCAGTAACTAGAAAAACTTAGAAAAATGCCCGAAAATGAGAAATGAGTAACCAGAAAAACTTAGAAAAATGATCAAAAATAATAAATCAGTAACCAGAAAAACTTAGGAAAAAACACTTAGAAAATTTTTCAGCAAAGTGTGAAAAATATTCTAAGTGTCAGCGGAGGAAAGTGCCGAAGCATCGGGAAAGATTCACAAACTCGCGCCGAACATGTGTTCCGAAGTGCCGCAGGAACTGTGTGAATTGAGCCCGGCAAATGGCCAACTGTCATTTTGTGTCTGCAGCCCGAAAACTTTAACTTTGTCTGTCGCGGAAGTCCCGAGCGGGAAAAATCCAAACGGTTTTGCGGGGATCGAGTTCCAGAGCGATGCAGTCAAATTTGAAATTCAGACCCATTCAGTGCCACTTGCATTTGTTACACAGTGAGGTTGGCGGGGTACCCGGAGATTTCTGGGAACACGATTTTTAGAACAAAATGGCGGCGCGGGACCTTTTTGAAAGGCATCCGAAAAACGGTTCCACGGGCATAGCACTCTAATGGCGGGTATGAGTGCATGCTGGAGAGCTCTTGGAAGTCGAATTTTTGACACTTTGTCAATTTTTTGACAGAATTGCCAAACTCTCCCTGTCTGTTCTAAGAGTCGGTCAGAGACCTGTGTGGAGGTCTCTTGACACGATTGGAGGGCGGGCAATCCCCACGTTGACTCCGGCCGTCCCTCCACAGGCGCTCGTGTCCAAAATGAAGGCGAGAGACGCGAGTGGCCTGGTTCCCTTGGGTGCTGCCAGGAAGGATGCGGGCTGACCCTTGCCTGAGCACTCCCTAAAGCCTCTTACGAGTCGAGGGCCGGCCTCGGGCGCCGCACGACCGGCTCTGGGAGTGGGTGGCCGCTATTGTGAATAGGCTGGTCCTTCCCGCTGCCACCCGGCCAAGTGCGACGGCTCTGCCGCCCTGCGGTGCTCGTCACCCAGGTTTGGGGAACTCGGTCAGAGGCTGTGGCGGGGGGTCTCTTGACACGATTGGAGGACGGGCCATCCCCACGTTGACTCCGGCCGTCCCTCCACAGGCGCTCGTGTCCAAAATGAAGGCGAGAGACGCGAGTGGCCTGGTTCCCTTGGGTGCTGCCAGGAAGGGTGCGGGCTGACCCTTGCCTGAGCACTCCGTAAAGCCTCTTACGAGTCGAGGGCCGGCCTCGGGCGCCGCACGACCGGCTCTGGGAGTGGGTGGCCGCTATTGTGAATAGGCTGGTCCTTCCTGCTGCCATCCGGCCAAGTGCGACGGCTCTGCCGCCCTGCGCTGCTCGTCACCCAGGTTTGGGGAACTCGGTCAGAGGCCGTGGCGGGGGGTCTCTTGACACGATTGGAGGACGGGCCATCCCCACGTTGACTCCGGCCGTCCCTCCACAGGTGCTCGTGTCCAAAATGAAGGCGAGAGACGCGAGTGGCCTGGATCCCTTGGGTGCCGCCAGGAAGGGTGTGGGCTGACCCTTGCCTGAGCACACGTTAAAGCCTCTTACGAGTCGAGGGCCGGCCTCGGGCGCCGAACGACCGGCTCTGGGAGTGGGTGGCCGCTATTGTGAATAGGCTGGTCCTTCCTGCTGCCATCCGGCCAAGTGCGACGGCTCTGCCGCCCTGCGCTGCTCGTCACCCAGGTTTGGGGAACTCGGTCAGAGGCCGGTGCGGGGGGTCTCTTGACACGATTGGAGGACGGGCCATCCCCACGTTGACTCCGGCCGTCCCTCCACAGGCGCTCGTGTCCAAAATGAAGGCGAGAGACGCGAGTGGCCTGGATCCCTAGGGTGCCGCCAGGAAGGGTGTGGGCTGACCCTTGCCTGAGCACACGTTAAAGCCCCTTACGAGTCGAGGCACGGCCTCGGGCGCCGCACGACCGGCTCTGGGAGTGGGTGGCCGCTATTGTGTATAGGCTGGTCCTTCCCGCTGCCATCCGGCCAAGTGCGACGGCGCTGCCGCCCTGCGGTGCTCGTCACCCAGGTTTGGGGAACTCGGTCAGAGGCCGGTGCGGGGGTCTCTTGACACGATTGGAGGACGGGCCACCCCCACGTTGACTCCGGCCGTCCGTCCACAGGCGCTCGTGTCCAAAATGAAGGCGAGAGACGCGAGTGGCCTGGATCCCTTGGGTGCCGCCAGGAAGGGTGTAGGCTGGCCCTTGCCTGAGCACACTGTAAAGCCTCTTACGAGTCGAGGGTCGGCCTCGGGCGCCGCACGACCGGCTCTGGGAGTGGGTGGCCGCTATTGTGAATAGGCTGGTCCTTCCCGCTGCCATCCGGCCAAGTGCGACGGCTCTGCCGCCCTGCGCTGCTCGTCACCCAGGTTTGGGGAACTCGGTCAGAGGCCGGTGCGGGGGGTCTCTTGACACGATTGGAGGACGGGCCATCCCCACGTTGACTCCGGCCGTCCGTCCACAGGCGCTCGTGTCCAAAACGAAGGCGAGAGACGCGAGTGGCCTGGATCCCTTGGGTGCCGCCAGGAAGGGTGTGGGCTGACCCTTGCCTGAGCACACGTTAAAGCCTCTTACGAGTCGAGGGTCGGCCTCGGGTGCCGCACGACCGGCTCTGGGAGTGGGTGGCCGCTATTGTGAATAGGCTGGTCCTTCCCGCTGCCACCCGGCCAAGTGCGACGGCTCTGCCGCCCTGCGGTGCTCGTCACCCAGGTTTGTGCAAGTCGGTCAGAGGCCGAAGGCGGAGGTCTCTTGACACGATTGGAGGACGGGCCATCCCCACGTTGAATCCGGACGTCCCTCCACAGGCGCTCGTGTCGAAAATGAAAGGCGAGAGAGACGTGAGTGGCCTTGGTTCCCTTTGGGTGTTGCCAGGAAGGATGCGGGCTGACCCTTGCCTGAGCACACCCAGGTTTTTGCAACTCGGTCAGAGGCCGGGGCAGAGGTCTCTTGAAACGACTGGAGGGCGGGCAATCCCCACGTTGAATCCGGCCGTCCCTCCACAGGCGCTCGTGCCGAAATTGAAGGCGAGAGAGGCGAGTGGCCTTGCTTCCCTTGTGTGTTGCCAGGAAGGATGTGGTCTGACCCTTGCCTGAGCACACCAAGGTTTGTGCAACTCAGTCAGAGGCCGGGGGCAGAGGTCTCTTGAAACGACTGGAGGGCGGGCAATCCCCACGTTGAATCCGGCCGTCCCTCCACAGGCGCTCGTGCCGAAATTGAAGGCGAGAGAGGCGAGTGGCCTTGCTTCCCTTGTGTGTTGCCAGGAAGGATGTGGTCTGACCCTTGCCTGAGCACACCAAGGTTTGTGCAACTCAGTCAGAGGCCGGGGGCAGAGGTCTCTTGAAACGACTGGAGGGCGGGCAATCCCCACGTTGTATCCGGCCGTCCCTCCACAGGCGCTCGTGTCGAAAATGAAAGGCGAGAGACGCGAGTGGCCTTGGTTCCCTTGGGTGTTGCCAGGAAGGATGTGGTCTGACCCTTGCCTGAGCACACCAAGGTTTGTGCAACTCAGTCAGAGGCCGGGGCAGAGGTCTCTTGGAACGATTGGAGGGCGGGCAATCCCCACGTTGTATCCGGCCGTCCCTCCACAGGCGCTCGTGTCGAAAATGAAAGGCGAGAGACGCGAGTGGCCTTGCTTGCCTTGGGTGTTGCCAGGAAGGATGAGGGCTGCCCCTTGCCTGAGCACACCAAGGTTTGTGCAACTCCGTTCAGAGGCCGGGGCAGAGGTCTCTTGAAACGACTGGAGGGCGGGCAATCCCCACGTTGAATCCGGCCGTCCCTCCACAGGCGCTCGTGTCCAAAATGAAAGGCGAGAGACGCGAGTGGCCTTGGTTCCCTTTGGGTGTTGCCAGGAAGGATGTGGTCTGACCCTTGCCTGAGCACACCAAGGTTTGTGCAACTCAGTCAGAGGCCGGGGCAGAGGTCTCTTGGAACGATTGGAGGGCGGGCAATCCCCACGTTGAATCCGGCCGTCCCTCCACAGGCGCTCGTGTCGAAAATGAAAGGCGAGAGACGCGAGTGGCCTTGCTTGCCTTGGGTGTTGCCAGGAAGGATGTGGTCTGACCCTTGCCTGAGCACACCAAGGTTTGTGCAACTCAGTCAGAGGCCGGGGCAGAGGTCTCTTGGAACGATTGGAGGGCGGGCAATCCCCACGTTGAATCCGGCCGTCCCTCCACAGGCGCTCGTGTCCAAAATGAAAGGCGAGAGACGCGAGTGGCCTTGGTTCCCTTTGGGTGTTGCCATGAAGGATGTGGTCTGACCCTTGCCTGAGCACACCCAGGTTT
>NW_028270368.1:65000-85000 GCF_037043375.1 Chiloscyllium plagiosum | reverse complement strand
CAAATCAGTAACCAACGACACTTAGAATTTTTTTGAGTCAGTACAAATCAGTAACCAGTGACACTTAGAATTTTTTAGGCTCAGTACAAATCAGTAACCAGTGACACTTAGAATTTTTTAGGCTCAGTACAAATCAGTAACCAACGACACTTAGAATTTTTTTGAGTCTGTAGAAGTCAGTAACCAAGTGCATTTTTGAATTGGTTACTGACTTCTCCTTTCGAGTTGCGGCTGTGGTTGGCTTCAATTAGTCGTGGGGGCTTAATTATCGCCCAGGGGAGCATGCCCCGGTAGTGTGGCCGGGGACGGAGTGCCTTTTGAAGGGGGTGTTTCTGAATTTGGATCCTTTTTGAGTAGCATTGTCGGATGGGTGTGATTTTGAAGGGTGTGTTGGCCGGCGGTGGGGCCAGGCTTAGGGTGAGTGTCCCGCCTTCGGGAGCGGACCGGCCCCCGCGTTCAGGGTGAATTTCGTGCATTTCCAACGTCGGCAAGTGGTCCAGACTGTGATGGGACCGAACTTGACTGCTCATACCGACTTTGAGCGCTCGGGGGCGGCTAGCCCAGCCGGATTTGACCCGGTGGTTCAGCCGAAGGTCTCGACTTTGAGAGCGGACCGGCCCCCGCGTTCGGGCCGATTTTCGTGCATTTCCCAAGTCGGCAAGTGGTCCAAACTGTGATGGGAGCGAACCTGACTGCTCATACCGACTTTGAGTGCTCGAGGCCGGCTAGCCCGGCCGGATTTGACCCGGTGGTTCAGCCGAAGGTCTCGACTTTGAGAGCGGACCGGCCCCCGCGTTGGGGCCGATTTTCGTGCATTTCCCAAGTCGGCAAGTGGTCCAAACTGTGATGGGAGCGAACCTGACTGCTCATACCGACTTTGAGTGCTCGAGGCCGGCTAGCCCGGCCGGATTTGACCCGGTGGTTACAAATCAGTAACCAACGACACTTAGAATTTTTTAGAGTCAGTACAAATCAGTAACCAGTGACACTTAGAATTTTTTAGGCTCAGTACAAATCAGTAACCAGTGACACTTAGACTTTTTTTAGGGTCCAAACTGTGATGGGAGCGAACTTGACTGCTCATACCGACTTTGAGTGCTCGAGGCCGGCTAGCCCGGCCGGATTTGACCCGGTGGTTACAAATCAGTAAACAACGTCACTTAGAATTTATTTCAGTCAGTACAAATCAGTAACCATCGACACTTAGAATTTTGTTCAGTCAGTACAAATCAGTAACCAGTGACACTTAGAATTTTTTTGAGTCAGTACAAATCAGTAACCAACGACACTTAGAATTTTTTCCAGTCAGTACAAATCAGTAACCAGTGACACTTAGAATTTTTTCGAGGCAGTACAAATCAGTAACCAACGACACTTAGAATTTTTTAGGCTCAGTACAAATCAGTAACCAGTGACACTTAGAATTTTTTAGAGTCAGTACAAATCAGTAACCAGTGACACTTAGAATTTTTTTGATGCAGTACAAATCAGTAACCAACGACACTTAGAATTTTTTTGATGCAGTACAAATCAGTAACCAAGGACACTTAGAATTTTTTAGAGTCAGTACAAATCAGTAACCAGTGACACTTAGAATTTTTTTGAGGCAGTACAAATCAGTAACCAGTGACACTTAGAATTTTTTCCAGTCAGTACAAATCAGTAACCAACGACACTTAGAATTTTTTTGAGTCAGTACAAATCAGTAACCAGTGACACTTAGAATTTTTTAGGCTCAGTACAAATCAGTAACCAGTGACACTTAGAATTTTTTAGGCTCAGTACAAATCAGTAACCAACGACACTTAGAATTTTTTTGAGTGTGTAGAAGTCAGTAACCAAGTGCATTTTTGAATTGGTTACTGACTTCTCCTTTCGAGTTGCGGCTGTGGTTGGCTTCAATTAGTCGTGGGGGCTTAATTATCGCCCAGGGGAGCATGCCCCGGTAGTGTGGCCGGGGACGGAGTGCCTTTTGAAGGGGGTGTTTCTGAATTTGGATCCTTTTTGAGTAGCATTGTCGGATGGGTGTGATTTTGAAGGGTGTGTTGGCCGGCGGTGGGGCCAGGCTTAGGGTGAGTGTCCCGCCTTCGGGAGCGGACCGGCCCCCGCGTTCAGGGTGAATTTCGTGCATTTCCAACGTCGGCAAGTGGTCCAGACTGTGATGGGACCGAACTTGACTGCTCATACCGACTTTGAGCGCTCGGGGGCGGCTAGCCCAGCCGGATTTGACCCGGTGGTTCAGCCGAAGGTCTCGACTTTGAGAGCGGACCGGCCCCCGCGTTCGGGCCGATTTTCGTGCATTTCCCAAGTCGGCAAGTGGTCCAAACTGTGATGGGAGCGAACCTGACTGCTCATACCGACTTTGAGTGCTCGAGGCCGGCTAGCCCGGCCGGATTTGACCCGGTGGTTCAGCCGAAGGTCTCGACTTTGAGAGCGGACCGGCCCCCGCGTTGGGGCCGATTTTCGTGCATTTCCCAAGTCGGCAAGTGGTCCAAACTGTGATGGGAGCGAACCTGACTGCTCATACCGACTTTGAGTGCTCGAGGCCGGCTAGCCCGGCCGGATTTGACCCGGTGGTTACAAATCAGTAACCAACGACACTTAGAATTTTTTAGAGTCAGTACAAATCAGTAACCAGTGACACTTAGAATTTTTTAGGCTCAGTACAAATCAGTAACCAGTGACACTTAGACTTTTTTTAGGGTCCAAACTGTGATGGGAGCGAACTTGACTGCTCATACCGACTTTGAGTGCTCGAGGCCGGCTAGCCCGGCCGGATTTGACCCGGTGGTTACAAATCAGTAAACAACGTCACTTAGAATTTATTTCAGTCAGTACAAATCAGTAACCATCGACACTTAGAATTTTGTTCAGTCAGTACAAATCAGTAACCAGTGACACTTAGAATTTTTTTGAGTCAGTACAAATCAGTAACCAACGACACTTAGAATTTTTTCCAGTCAGTACAAATCAGTAACCAGTGACACTTAGAATTTTTTCGAGGCAGTACAAATCAGTAACCAACGACACTTAGAATTTTTTAGGCTCAGTACAAATCAGTAACCAGTGACACTTAGAATTTTTTAGAGTCAGTACAAATCAGTAACCAGTGACACTTAGAATTTTTTTGATGCAGTACAAATCAGTAACCAACGACACTTAGAATTTTTTTGATGCAGTACAAATCAGTAACCAAGGACACTTAGAATTTTTTAGAGTCAGTACAAATCAGTAACCAGTGACACTTAGAATTTTTTTGAGGCAGTACAAATCAGTAACCAGTGACACTTAGAATTTTTTCCAGTCAGTACAAATCAGTAACCAACGACACTTAGAATTTTTTTGAGTCAGTACAAATCAGTAACCAGTGACACTTAGAATTTTTTAGGCTCAGTACAAATCAGTAACCAGTGACACTTAGAATTTTTTAGGCTCAGTACAAATCAGTAACCAACGACACTTAGAATTTTTTTGAGTCTGTAGAAGTCAGTAACCAAGTGCATTTTTGAATTGGTTACTGACTTCTCCTTTCGAGTTGCGGCTGTGGTTGGCTTCAATTAGTCGTGGGGGCTTAATTATCGCCCAGGGGAGCATGCCCCGGTAGTGTGGCCGGGGACGGAGTGCCTTTTGAAGGGGGTGTTTCTGAATTTGGATCCTTTTTGAGTAGCATTGTCGGATGGGTGTGATTTTGAAGGGTGTGTTGGCCGGCGGTGGGGCCAGGCTTAGGGTGAGTGTCCCGCCTTCGGGAGCGGACCGGCCCCCGCGTTCAGGGTGAATTTCGTGCATTTCCAACGTCGGCAAGTGGTCCAGACTGTGATGGGACCGAACTTGACTGCTCATACCGACTTTGAGCGCTCGGGGGCGGCTAGCCCAGCCGGATTTGACCCGGTGGTTCAGCCGAAGGTCTCGACTTTGAGAGCGGACCGGCCCCCGCGTTCGGGCCGATTTTCGTGCATTTCCCAAGTCGGCAAGTGGTCCAAACTGTGATGGGAGCGAACCTGACTGCTCATACCGACTTTGAGTGCTCGAGGCCGGCTAGCCCGGCCGGATTTGACCCGGTGGTTCAGCCGAAGGTCTCGACTTTGAGAGCGGACCGGCCCCCGCGTTGGGGCCGATTTTCGTGCATTTCCCAAGTCGGCAAGTGGTCCAAACTGTGATGGGAGCGAACCTGACTGCTCATACCGACTTTGAGTGCTCGAGGCCGGCTAGCCCGGCCGGATTTGACCCGGTGGTTACAAATCAGTAACCAACGACACTTAGAATTTTTTAGAGTCAGTACAAATCAGTAACCAGTGACACTTAGAATTTTTTAGGCTCAGTACAAATCAGTAACCAGTGACACTTAGACTTTTTTTAGGGTCCAAACTGTGATGGGAGCGAACTTGACTGCTCATACCGACTTTGAGTGCTCGAGGCCGGCTAGCCCGGCCGGATTTGACCCGGTGGTTACAAATCAGTAACCAGTGACACTTAGAATTTTTTAGGCTCAGTACAAATCAGTAACCAGTGACACTTAGAATTTTTTTGAGTCAGTACAAATCAGTAACCAGTGACACTTAGATTTTTTAGGGTCCAAACTGTGATGGGAGCGAACTTGACTGCTCATACCGACTTTGAGTGCTCGAGGCCGGCTAGCCCGGCCGGATTTGACCCGGTGGTTACAAATCAGTAACCAGTGACACTTAGAATTTTTTCGAGGCAGTACAAATCAGTAACCAGTGACACTTAGAATTTTTTAGGCTCAGTACAAATCAGTAACCAACGACACTTAGAATTTTTTTGAGTCAGTACAAATCAGTAACCAGTGACACTTAGAATTTTTTTGATGCAGTACAAATCAGTAACCAACGACACTTAGAATTTTTTAGGCTCAGTACAAATCAGTAACCAGTGACACTTAGAATTTTTTAGGCTCAGTACAAATCAGTAACCAAGAACACTTAGAATTTTTTTGAGGCAGTACAAATCAGTAACCAACGACACTTAGAATTTTTTTGAGTCAGTACAAATCAGTAACCAGTGACACTTAGAATTTTTTTGATGCAGTACAAATCAGTAACCAACGACACTTAGAATTTTTTCCAGTCAGTACAAATCAGTAACCAAGGACACTTAGAATTTTTTAGGCTCAGTACAAATCAGTAACCAGTGACACTTAGAATTTTTTAGGCTCAGTACAAATCAGTAACCAGTGACACTTAGATTTTTTAGGGTCCAAACTGTGATGGGAGCGAACTTGACTGCTCATACCGACTTTGAGTGCTCGAGGCCGGCTAGCCCAGCCGGATTTGACCCGGTGGTTACAAATCAGTAACCAGTGACACTTAGAATTTTTTCGAGGCAGTACAAATCAGTAACCAGTGACACTTAGAATTTTTTAGGCTCAGTACAAATCAGTAACCAACGACACTTAGAATTTTTTTGAGTCAGTACAAATCAGTAACCAGTGACACTTAGAATTTTTTTGATGCAGTACAAATCAGTAACCAACGACACTTAGAATTTTTTCCAGTCAGTACAAATCAGTAACCAGTGACACTTAGAATTTTTTTGAGTCAGTACAAATCAGTAACCAGTGACACTTAGATTTTTTAGGGTCCAAACTGTGATGGGAGCGAACTTGACTGCTCATACCGACTTTGAGTGCTCGAGGCCGGCTAGCCCGGCCGGATTTGACCCGGTGGTTACAAATCAGTAACCAGTGACACTTAGAATTTTTTCGAGGCAGTACAAATCAGTAACCAGTGACACTTAGAATTTTTTAGGCTCAGTACAAATCAGTAACCAACGACACTTAGAATTTTTTTGAGTCAGTACAAATCAGTAACCAACGACACTTAGAATTTTTTCCAGTCAGTACAAATCAGTAACCAGTGACACTTAGAATTTTTTCGAGGCAGTACAAATCAGTAACCAGTGACACTTAGAATTTTTTAGGCTCAGTACAAATCAGTAACCAACGACACTTAGAATTTTTTAGAGTCAGTACAAATCAGTAACCAGTGACACTTAGAATTTTTTTGATGCAGTACAAATCAGTAACCAACGACACTTAGAATTTTTTTGATGCAGTACAAATCAGTAAGGAAGGACACTTAGAATTTTTTAGAGTCAGTACAAATCAGTAACCAGTGACACTTAGAATTTTTTTGAGGCAGTACAAATCAGTAACCAGTGACACTTAGAATTTTTTCCAGTCAGTACAAATCAGTAACCAACGACACTTAGAATTTTTTTGAGTCAGTACAAATCAGTAACCAGTGACACTTAGAATTTTTTTGAGGCAGTACAAATCAGTAACCAGTGACACTTAGAATTTTTTTGAGGCAGTACAAATCAGTAACCAGTGACACTTAGAATTTTATTCAGTCAGTACAAATCAGTAACCAACGACACTTAGAATTTTTTCCAGTCAGTACAAATCAGTAACCAGTGACACTTAGAAATTTTTCGAGGCAGTACAAATCAGTAACCAACGACACTTAGAATTTTTTTGAGGCAGTACAAATCAGTAACCAGTGACACTTAGAATTTTGTTCAGTCAGTACAAATCAGTAACCAGTGACACTTAGAATTTTTTTGAGTCAGTACAAATCAGTAACCAACGACACTTAGAATTTTTTCCAGTCAGTACAAATCAGTAACCAGTGACACTTAGAATTTTTTCGAGGCAGTACAAATCAGTAACCAGTGACACTTAGAATTTTTTAGGCTCAGTACAAATCAGTAACCAGTGACACTTAGAATTTTTTAGGCTCAGTACAAATCAGTAACCAACGACACTTAGAATTTTTTTGAGTCTGTAGAAGTCAGTAACCAAGTGCATTTTTGAATTGGTTACTGACTTCTCCTTTCGAGTTGCGGCTGTGGTTGGCTTCAATTAGTCGTGGGGGCTTAATTATCGCCCAGGGGAGCATGCCCCGGTAGTGTGGCCGGGGACGGAGTGCCTTTTGAAGGGGGTGTTTCTGAATTTGGATCCTTTTTGAGTAGCATTGTCGGATGGGTGTGATTTTGAAGGGTGTGTTGGCCGGCGGTGGGGCCAGGCTTAGGGTGAGTGTCCCGCCTTCGGGAGCGGACCGGCCCCCGCGTTCAGGGTGAATTTCGTGCATTTCCAACGTCGGCAAGTGGTCCAGACTGTGATGGGACCGAACTTGACTGCTCATACCGACTTTGAGCGCTCGGGGGCGGCTAGCCCAGCCGGATTTGACCCGGTGGTTCAGCCGAAGGTCTCGACTTTGAGAGCGGACCGGCCCCCGCGTTCGGGCCGATTTTCGTGCATTTCCCAAGTCGGCAAGTGGTCCAAACTGTGATGGGAGCGAACCTGACTGCTCATACCGACTTTGAGTGCTCGAGGCCGGCTAGCCCGGCCGGATTTGACCCGGTGGTTCAGCCGAAGGTCTCGACTTTGAGAGCGGACCGGCCCCCGCGTTGGGGCCGATTTTCGTGCATTTCCCAAGTCGGCAAGTGGTCCAAACTGTGATGGGAGCGAACCTGACTGCTCATACCGACTTTGAGTGCTCGAGGCCGGCTAGCCCGGCCGGATTTGACCCGGTGGTTACAAATCAGTAACCAACGACACTTAGAATTTTTTAGAGTCAGTACAAATCAGTAACCAGTGACACTTAGAATTTTTTAGGCTCAGTACAAATCAGTAACCAGTGACACTTAGACTTTTTTTAGGGTCCAAACTGTGATGGGAGCGAACTTGACTGCTCATACCGACTTTGAGTGCTCGAGGCCGGCTAGCCCGGCCGGATTTGACCCGGTGGTTACAAATCAGTAAACAACGTCACTTAGAATTTATTTCAGTCAGTACAAATCAGTAACCATCGACACTTAGAATTTTGTTCAGTCAGTACAAATCAGTAACCAGTGACACTTAGAATTTTTTTGAGTCAGTACAAATCAGTAACCAACGACACTTAGAATTTTTTCCAGTCAGTACAAATCAGTAACCAGTGACACTTAGAATTTTTTCGAGGCAGTACAAATCAGTAACCAACGACACTTAGAATTTTTTAGGCTCAGTACAAATCAGTAACCAGTGACACTTAGAATTT
This sequence comes from Chiloscyllium plagiosum, assembly GCF_037043375.1. Classification (NCBI taxonomy): domain Eukaryota; kingdom Metazoa; phylum Chordata; class Chondrichthyes; order Orectolobiformes; family Hemiscylliidae; genus Chiloscyllium; species Chiloscyllium plagiosum. The sequence continues at coordinate 76,940 of NW_028270368.1, read as the reverse complement.
TTTAGAGTCAGTACAAATCAGTAACCAGTGACACTTAGAATTTTTTTGATGCAGTACAAATCAGTAACCAACGACACTTAGAATTTTTTTGATGCAGTACAAATCAGTAACCAAGGACACTTAGAATTTTTTAGAGTCAGTACAAATCAGTAACCAGTGACACTTAGAATTTTTTTGAGGCAGTACAAATCAGTAACCAGTGACACTTAGAATTTTTTCCAGTCAGTACAAATCAGTAACCAACGACACTTAGAATTTTTTTGAGTCAGTACAAATCAGTAACCAGTGACACTTAGAATTTTTTAGGCTCAGTACAAATCAGTAACCAGTGACACTTAGAATTTTTTAGGCTCAGTACAAATCAGTAACCAACGACACTTAGAATTTTTTTGAGTGTGTAGAAGTCAGTAACCAAGTGCATTTTTGAATTGGTTACTGACTTCTCCTTTCGAGTTGCGGCTGTGGTTGGCTTCAATTAGTCGTGGGGGCTTAATTATCGCCCAGGGGAGCATGCCCCGGTAGTGTGGCCGGGGACGGAGTGCCTTTTGAAGGGGGTGTTTCTGAATTTGGATCCTTTTTGAGTAGCATTGTCGGATGGGTGTGATTTTGAAGGGTGTGTTGGCCGGCGGTGGGGCCAGGCTTAGGGTGAGTGTCCCGCCTTCGGGAGCGGACCGGCCCCCGCGTTCAGGGTGAATTTCGTGCATTTCCAACGTCGGCAAGTGGTCCAGACTGTGATGGGACCGAACTTGACTGCTCATACCGACTTTGAGCGCTCGGGGGCGGCTAGCCCAGCCGGATTTGACCCGGTGGTTCAGCCGAAGGTCTCGACTTTGAGAGCGGACCGGCCCCCGCGTTCGGGCCGATTTTCGTGCATTTCCCAAGTCGGCAAGTGGTCCAAACTGTGATGGGAGCGAACCTGACTGCTCATACCGACTTTGAGTGCTCGAGGCCGGCTAGCCCGGCCGGATTTGACCCGGTGGTTCAGCCGAAGGTCTCGACTTTGAGAGCGGACCGGCCCCCGCGTTGGGGCCGATTTTCGTGCATTTCCCAAGTCGGCAAGTGGTCCAAACTGTGATGGGAGCGAACCTGACTGCTCATACCGACTTTGAGTGCTCGAGGCCGGCTAGCCCGGCCGGATTTGACCCGGTGGTTACAAATCAGTAACCAACGACACTTAGAATTTTTTAGAGTCAGTACAAATCAGTAACCAGTGACACTTAGAATTTTTTAGGCTCAGTACAAATCAGTAACCAGTGACACTTAGACTTTTTTTAGGGTCCAAACTGTGATGGGAGCGAACTTGACTGCTCATACCGACTTTGAGTGCTCGAGGCCGGCTAGCCCGGCCGGATTTGACCCGGTGGTTACAAATCAGTAACCAGTGACACTTAGAATTTTTTAGGCTCAGTACAAATCAGTAACCAGTGACACTTAGAATTTTTTTGAGTCAGTACAAATCAGTAACCAGTGACACTTAGATTTTTTAGGGTCCAAACTGTGATGGGAGCGAACTTGACTGCTCATACCGACTTTGAGTGCTCGAGGCCGGCTAGCCCGGCCGGATTTGACCCGGTGGTTACAAATCAGTAACCAGTGACACTTAGAATTTTTTCGAGGCAGTACAAATCAGTAACCAGTGACACTTAGAATTTTTTAGGCTCAGTACAAATCAGTAACCAACGACACTTAGAATTTTTTTGAGTCAGTACAAATCAGTAACCAGTGACACTTAGAATTTTTTTGATGCAGTACAAATCAGTAACCAACGACACTTAGAATTTTTTAGGCTCAGTACAAATCAGTAACCAGTGACACTTAGAATTTTTTAGGCTCAGTACAAATCAGTAACCAAGAACACTTAGAATTTTTTTGAGGCAGTACAAATCAGTAACCAACGACACTTAGAATTTTTTTGAGTCAGTACAAATCAGTAACCAGTGACACTTAGAATTTTTTTGATGCAGTACAAATCAGTAACCAACGACACTTAGAATTTTTTCCAGTCAGTACAAATCAGTAACCAAGGACACTTAGAATTTTTTAGGCTCAGTACAAATCAGTAACCAGTGACACTTAGAATTTTTTAGGCTCAGTACAAATCAGTAACCAGTGACACTTAGATTTTTTAGGGTCCAAACTGTGATGGGAGCGAACTTGACTGCTCATACCGACTTTGAGTGCTCGAGGCCGGCTAGCCCAGCCGGATTTGACCCGGTGGTTACAAATCAGTAACCAGTGACACTTAGAATTTTTTCGAGGCAGTACAAATCAGTAACCAGTGACACTTAGAATTTTTTAGGCTCAGTACAAATCAGTAACCAACGACACTTAGAATTTTTTTGAGTCAGTACAAATCAGTAACCAGTGACACTTAGAATTTTTTTGATGCAGTACAAATCAGTAACCAACGACACTTAGAATTTTTTCCAGTCAGTACAAATCAGTAACCAGTGACACTTAGAATTTTTTTGAGTCAGTACAAATCAGTAACCAGTGACACTTAGATTTTTTAGGGTCCAAACTGTGATGGGAGCGAACTTGACTGCTCATACCGACTTTGAGTGCTCGAGGCCGGCTAGCCCGGCCGGATTTGACCCGGTGGTTACAAATCAGTAACCAGTGACACTTAGAATTTTTTCGAGGCAGTACAAATCAGTAACCAGTGACACTTAGAATTTTTTAGGCTCAGTACAAATCAGTAACCAACGACACTTAGAATTTTTTTGAGTCAGTACAAATCAGTAACCAACGACACTTAGAATTTTTTCCAGTCAGTACAAATCAGTAACCAGTGACACTTAGAATTTTTTCGAGGCAGTACAAATCAGTAACCAGTGACACTTAGAATTTTTTAGGCTCAGTACAAATCAGTAACCAACGACACTTAGAATTTTTTAGAGTCAGTACAAATCAGTAACCAGTGACACTTAGAATTTTTTTGATGCAGTACAAATCAGTAACCAACGACACTTAGAATTTTTTTGATGCAGTACAAATCAGTAACCAAGGACACTTAGAATTTTTTAGAGTCAGTACAAATCAGTAACCAGTGACACTTAGAATTTTTTTGAGGCAGTACAAATCAGTAACCAGTGACACTTAGAATTTTTTCCAGTCAGTACAAATCAGTAACCAACGACACTTAGAATTTTTTTGAGTCAGTACAAATCAGTAACCAGTGACACTTAGAATTTTTTTGAGGCAGTACAAATCAGTAACCAGTGACACTTAGAATTTTTTTGAGGCAGTACAAATCAGTAACCAGTGACACTTAGAATTTTATTCAGTCAGTACAAATCAGTAACCAACGACACTTAGAATTTTTTCCAGTCAGTACAAATCAGTAACCAGTGACACTTAGAAATTTTTCGAGGCAGTACAAATCAGTAACCAACGACACTTAGAATTTTTTTGAGGCAGTACAAATCAGTAACCAGTGACACTTAGAATTTTGTTCAGTCAGTACAAATCAGTAACCAGTGACACTTAGAATTTTTTTGAGTCAGTACAAATCAGTAACCAACGACACTTAGAATTTTTTCCAGTCAGTACAAATCAGTAACCAGTGACACTTAGAATTTTTTCGAGGCAGTACAAATCAGTAACCAACGACACTTAGAATTTTTTAGGCTCAGTACAAATCAGTAACCAGTGACACTTAGAATTTTTTAGAGTCAGTACAAATCAGTAACCAGTGACACTTAGAATTTTTTTGATGCAGTACAAATCAGTAACCAACGACACTTAGAATTTTTTTGATGCAGTACAAATCAGTAACCAAGGACACTTAGAATTTTTTAGAGTCAGTACAAATCAGTAACCAGTGACACTTAGAATTTTTTTGAGGCAGTACAAATCAGTAACCAGTGACACTTAGAATTTTTTCCAGTCAGTACAAATCAGTAACCAACGACACTTAGAATTTTTTTGAGTCAGTACAAATCAGTAACCAGTGACACTTAGAATTTTTTAGGCTCAGTACAAATCAGTAACCAGTGACACTTAGAATTTTTTAGGCTCAGTACAAATCAGTAACCAACGACACTTAGAATTTTTTTGAGTGTGTAGAAGTCAGTAACCAAGTGCATTTTTGAATTGGTTACTGACTTCTCCTTTCGAGTTGCGGCTGTGGTTGGCTTCAATTAGTCGTGGGGGCTTAATTATCGCCCAGGGGAGCATGCCCCGGTAGTGTGGCCGGGGACGGAGTGCCTTTTGAAGGGGGTGTTTCTGAATTTGGATCCTTTTTGAGTAGCATTGTCGGATGGGTGTGATTTTGAAGGGTGTGTTGGCCGGCGGTGGGGCCAGGCTTAGGGTGAGTGTCCCGCCTTCGGGAGCGGACCGGCCCCCGCGTTCAGGGTGAATTTCGTGCATTTCCAACGTCGGCAAGTGGTCCAGACTGTGATGGGACCGAACTTGACTGCTCATACCGACTTTGAGCGCTCGGGGGCGGCTAGCCCAGCCGGATTTGACCCGGTGGTTCAGCCGAAGGTCTCGACTTTGAGAGCGGACCGGCCCCCGCGTTGGGGCCGATTTTCGTGCATTTCCCAAGTCGGCAAGTGGTCCAAACTGTGATGGGAGCGAACCTGACTGCTCATACCGACTTTGAGTGCTCGAGGCCGGCTAGCCCGGCCGGATTTGACCCGGTGGTTCAGCCGAAGGTCTCGACTTTGAGAGCGGACCGGCCCCCGCGTTGGGGCCGATTTTCGTGCATTTCCCAAGTCGGCAAGTGGTCCAAACTGTGATGGGAGCGAACCTGACTGCTCATACCGACTTTGAGTGCTCGAGGCCGGCTAGCCCGGCCGGATTTGACCCGGTGGTTACAAATCAGTAACCAACGACACTTAGAATTTTTTAGAGTCAGTACAAATCAGTAACCAGTGACACTTAGAATTTTTTAGGCTCAGTACAAATCAGTAACCAGTGACACTTAGACTTTTTTTAGGGTCCAAACTGTGATGGGAGCGAACTTGACTGCTCATACCGACTTTGAGTGCTCGAGGCCGGCTAGCCCGGCCGGATTTGACCCGGTGGTTACAAATCAGTAACCAGTGACACTTAGAATTTTGTTCAGTCAGTACAAATCAGTAACCAGTGACACTTAGAATTTTTTTGATGCAGTACAAATCAGTAACCAACGACACTTAGAATTTTTTCCAGTCAGTACAAATCAGTAACCAGTGACACTTAGAATTTTTTTGAGTCAGTACAAATCAGTAACCAGTGACACTTAGATTTTTTTTGAGGCAGTACAAATCAGTAACCAGTGACACTTAGAATTTTTTCCAGTCAGTACAAATCAGTAACCAACGACACTTAGAATTTTTTAGAGTCAGTACAAATCAGTAACCAGTGACACTTAGAATTTTTTAGGCTCAGTACAAATCAGTAACCAGTGACACTTAGATTTTTTAGGGTCCAGACTGTGATGGGAGCGAACTTGACTGCTCATACCGACTTTGAGTGCTCGAGGCCGGCTAGCCCGGCCGGATTTGACCCGGTGGTTACAAATCAGTAAACAACGTCACTTAGAATTTATTTCAGTCAGTACAAATCAGTAACCATCGACACTTAGAATTTTATTCAGTCAGTACAAATCAGTAACCAGTGACACTTAGAATTTTTTAGGATCCAAACTGTGATGGGAGCGAACTTGACTGCTCATACCGGTTTTGCGTGCTCGGGGCCGGCTAGCCCAGCCGGATTTGACCCGGTGGTTCAGCCGAAGGTCTCGACTTTGAGAGCGGACCGGCCCCCGCGTTCGGGCCGATTTTCGTGCATTTCCCAAGTCGGCAAGTGGTCCAAACTGTGATGGGAGCGAACTTGACTGCTCATACCGACTTTGAGTGCTCGAGGCCGGCTAGCCCGGCCGGATTTGACCCGGTGGTTACAAATCAGTAAACAACGTCACTTAGAATTTATTTCAGTCAGTACAAATCAGTAACCATCGACACTTAGAATTTTTTTGAGTCAGTACAAATCAGTAACCAGTGACACTTAGAATTTTTTAGGGTCCAGACTGTGATGGGAGCGAACTTGACTGCTCATACCGACTTTGAGTGCTCGAGGCCGGCTAGCCCGGCCGGATTTGACCCGGTGGTTACAAATCAGTAACCAACGACACTTAGAATTTTATTCAGTCAGTACAAATCAGTCACCAGTGACACTTAGACTTTTTTAGGGTCCAGACTGTGATGGGAGCGAACTTGACTGCTCGTGCCGACTTTGAGTGCTCGAGGCCGGCTAGCCCAGCCGGATTTGACCCGGTGGTTCTGCCGAAGGTCTCGCCTTCGAGAGCGGACCCTGCCACCGTGTTCAGGCCGAGTTTCATGCATTTCCAACGTTGGGAAATCAGTAACCAGAAAAACTTAGAAAAAATGCCCAAAAAGAAGAAACCAGTAACCAGAAAAACTTAGAAAAATGCCCGAAAACGAGAAATGAGTAACCAGAAAAACTTAGAAAAATGCCCGAAAATGAGAAATGAGTAACCAGAAAAACTTAGAAAAATGCCCGAAAATGAGAAATGAGTAACCAGAAAAACTTAGAAAAATGCCCAAAAAGAAGAAATCAGTAACTAGAAAAACTTAGAAAAATGCCCAAAAATAAGAAATGAGTAACCAGAAAAACTTAGAAAAATGCCCAAAAAGAAGAAATCAGTAACTAGAAAAACTTAGAAAAATGCCCGAAAATGAGAAATGAGTAACCAGAAAAACTTAGAAAAATGCCCAAAAAGAAGAAATGAGTAACCAGAAAAACTTAGAAAAATGCCGAAAAAGAAGAAATGAGTAACCAGAAAAACTTAGAAAAATGCCCAAAAAGAAGAAATCAGTAACTAGAAAAACTTAGAAAAATGCCCGAAAATGAGAAATGAGTAACCAGAAAAACTTAGAAAAATGCCCAAAAAGAAGAAATGAGTAACTAGAAAAACTTAGAAAAATGCCCAAAAAGAAGAAATCAGTAACTAGAAAAACTTAGAAAAATGCCCGAAAATGAGAAATGAGTAACCAGAAAAACTTAGAAAAATGCCCAAAAAGAAGAAATGAGTAACCAGAAAAACTTAGAAAAATGCCCAAAAAGAAGAAATGAGTAACCAGAAAAACTTAGAAAAATGCCCAAAAAGAAGAAATCAGTAACTAGAAAAACTTAGAAAAATGCCCGAAAATGAGAAATGAGTAACCAGAAAAACTTAGAAAAATGCCCAAAAAGAAGAAGTGAGTAACCAGAAAAACTTAGAAAAATGCCCAAAAAGAAGAAATGAGTAACCAGAAAAACTTAGAAAAATGCCCAAAAAGAAGAAATCAGTAACTAGAAAAACTTAGAAAAATGCCCGAAAATGAGAAATGAGTAACCAGAAAAACTTAGAAAAATGCCCAAAAAGAAGAAATGAGTAACCAGAAAAACTTAGAAAAATGCCCAAAAAGAAGAAATCAGTAACTAGAAAAACTTAGAAAAATGCCCGAAAATGAGAAATGAGTAACCAGAAAAACTTAGAAAAATGATCAAAAATAATAAATCAGTAACCAGAAAAACTTAGGAAAAAACACTTAGAAAATTTTTCAGCAAAGTGTGAAAAATATTCTAAGTGTCAGCGGAGGAAAGTGCCGAAGCATCGGGAAAGATTCACAAACTCGCGCCGAACATGTGTTCCGAAGTGCCGCAGGAACTGTGTGAATTGAGCCCGGCAAATGGCCAACTGTCATTTTGTGTCTGCAGCCCGAAAACTTTAACTTTGTCTGTCGCGGAAGTCCCGAGCGGGAAAAATCCAAACGGTTTTGCGGGGATCGAGTTCCAGAGCGATGCAGTCAAATTTGAAATTCAGACCCATTCAGTGCCACTTGCATTTGTTACACAGTGAGGTTGGCGGGGTACCCGGAGATTTCTGGGAACACGATTTTTAGAACAAAATGGCGGCGCGGGACCTTTTTGAAAGGCATCCGAAAAACGGTTCCACGGGCATAGCACTCTAATGGCGGGTATGAGTGCATGCTGGAGAGCTCTTGGAAGTCGAATTTTTGACACTTTGTCAATTTTTTGACAGAATTGCCAAACTCTCCCTGTCTGTTCTAAGAGTCGGTCAGAGACCTGTGTGGAGGTCTCTTGACACGATTGGAGGGCGGGCAATCCCCACGTTGACTCCGGCCGTCCCTCCACAGGCGCTCGTGTCCAAAATGAAGGCGAGAGACGCGAGTGGCCTGGTTCCCTTGGGTGCTGCCAGGAAGGATGCGGGCTGACCCTTGCCTGAGCACTCCCTAAAGCCTCTTACGAGTCGAGGGCCGGCCTCGGGCGCCGCACGACCGGCTCTGGGAGTGGGTGGCCGCTATTGTGAATAGGCTGGTCCTTCCCGCTGCCACCCGGCCAAGTGCGACGGCTCTGCCGCCCTGCGGTGCTCGTCACCCAGGTTTGGGGAACTCGGTCAGAGGCTGTGGCGGGGGGTCTCTTGACACGATTGGAGGACGGGCCATCCCCACGTTGACTCCGGCCGTCCCTCCACAGGCGCTCGTGTCCAAAATGAAGGCGAGAGACGCGAGTGGCCTGGTTCCCTTGGGTGCTGCCAGGAAGGGTGCGGGCTGACCCTTGCCTGAGCACTCCGTAAAGCCTCTTACGAGTCGAGGGCCGGCCTCGGGCGCCGCACGACCGGCTCTGGGAGTGGGTGGCCGCTATTGTGAATAGGCTGGTCCTTCCTGCTGCCATCCGGCCAAGTGCGACGGCTCTGCCGCCCTGCGCTGCTCGTCACCCAGGTTTGGGGAACTCGGTCAGAGGCCGTGGCGGGGGGTCTCTTGACACGATTGGAGGACGGGCCATCCCCACGTTGACTCCGGCCGTCCCTCCACAGGTGCTCGTGTCCAAAATGAAGGCGAGAGACGCGAGTGGCCTGGATCCCTTGGGTGCCGCCAGGAAGGGTGTGGGCTGACCCTTGCCTGAGCACACGTTAAAGCCTCTTACGAGTCGAGGGCCGGCCTCGGGCGCCGAACGACCGGCTCTGGGAGTGGGTGGCCGCTATTGTGAATAGGCTGGTCCTTCCTGCTGCCATCCGGCCAAGTGCGACGGCTCTGCCGCCCTGCGCTGCTCGTCACCCAGGTTTGGGGAACTCGGTCAGAGGCCGGTGCGGGGGGTCTCTTGACACGATTGGAGGACGGGCCATCCCCACGTTGACTCCGGCCGTCCCTCCACAGGCGCTCGTGTCCAAAATGAAGGCGAGAGACGCGAGTGGCCTGGATCCCTAGGGTGCCGCCAGGAAGGGTGTGGGCTGACCCTTGCCTGAGCACACGTTAAAGCCCCTTACGAGTCGAGGCACGGCCTCGGGCGCCGCACGACCGGCTCTGGGAGTGGGTGGCCGCTATTGTGTATAGGCTGGTCCTTCCCGCTGCCATCCGGCCAAGTGCGACGGCGCTGCCGCCCTGCGGTGCTCGTCACCCAGGTTTGGGGAACTCGGTCAGAGGCCGGTGCGGGGGTCTCTTGACACGATTGGAGGACGGGCCACCCCCACGTTGACTCCGGCCGTCCGTCCACAGGCGCTCGTGTCCAAAATGAAGGCGAGAGACGCGAGTGGCCTGGATCCCTTGGGTGCCGCCAGGAAGGGTGTAGGCTGGCCCTTGCCTGAGCACACTGTAAAGCCTCTTACGAGTCGAGGGTCGGCCTCGGGCGCCGCACGACCGGCTCTGGGAGTGGGTGGCCGCTATTGTGAATAGGCTGGTCCTTCCCGCTGCCATCCGGCCAAGTGCGACGGCTCTGCCGCCCTGCGCTGCTCGTCACCCAGGTTTGGGGAACTCGGTCAGAGGCCGGTGCGGGGGGTCTCTTGACACGATTGGAGGACGGGCCATCCCCACGTTGACTCCGGCCGTCCGTCCACAGGCGCTCGTGTCCAAAACGAAGGCGAGAGACGCGAGTGGCCTGGATCCCTTGGGTGCCGCCAGGAAGGGTGTGGGCTGACCCTTGCCTGAGCACACGTTAAAGCCTCTTACGAGTCGAGGGTCGGCCTCGGGTGCCGCACGACCGGCTCTGGGAGTGGGTGGCCGCTATTGTGAATAGGCTGGTCCTTCCCGCTGCCACCCGGCCAAGTGCGACGGCTCTGCCGCCCTGCGGTGCTCGTCACCCAGGTTTGTGCAAGTCGGTCAGAGGCCGAAGGCGGAGGTCTCTTGACACGATTGGAGGACGGGCCATCCCCACGTTGAATCCGGACGTCCCTCCACAGGCGCTCGTGTCGAAAATGAAAGGCGAGAGAGACGTGAGTGGCCTTGGTTCCCTTTGGGTGTTGCCAGGAAGGATGCGGGCTGACCCTTGCCTGAGCACACCCAGGTTTTTGCAACTCGGTCAGAGGCCGGGGCAGAGGTCTCTTGAAACGACTGGAGGGCGGGCAATCCCCACGTTGAATCCGGCCGTCCCTCCACAGGCGCTCGTGCCGAAATTGAAGGCGAGAGAGGCGAGTGGCCTTGCTTCCCTTGTGTGTTGCCAGGAAGGATGTGGTCTGACCCTTGCCTGAGCACACCAAGGTTTGTGCAACTCAGTCAGAGGCCGGGGGCAGAGGTCTCTTGAAACGACTGGAGGGCGGGCAATCCCCACGTTGAATCCGGCCGTCCCTCCACAGGCGCTCGTGCCGAAATTGAAGGCGAGAGAGGCGAGTGGCCTTGCTTCCCTTGTGTGTTGCCAGGAAGGATGTGGTCTGACCCTTGCCTGAGCACACCAAGGTTTGTGCAACTCAGTCAGAGGCCGGGGGCAGAGGTCTCTTGAAACGACTGGAGGGCGGGCAATCCCCACGTTGTATCCGGCCGTCCCTCCACAGGCGCTCGTGTCGAAAATGAAAGGCGAGAGACGCGAGTGGCCTTGGTTCCCTTGGGTGTTGCCAGGAAGGATGTGGTCTGACCCTTGCCTGAGCACACCAAGGTTTGTGCAACTCAGTCAGAGGCCGGGGCAGAGGTCTCTTGGAACGATTGGAGGGCGGGCAATCCCCACGTTGTATCCGGCCGTCCCTCCACAGGCGCTCGTGTCGAAAATGAAAGGCGAGAGACGCGAGTGGCCTTGCTTGCCTTGGGTGTTGCCAGGAAGGATGAGGGCTGCCCCTTGCCTGAGCACACCAAGGTTTGTGCAACTCCGTTCAGAGGCCGGGGCAGAGGTCTCTTGAAACGACTGGAGGGCGGGCAATCCCCACGTTGAATCCGGCCGTCCCTCCACAGGCGCTCGTGTCCAAAATGAAAGGCGAGAGACGCGAGTGGCCTTGGTTCCCTTTGGGTGTTGCCAGGAAGGATGTGGTCTGACCCTTGCCTGAGCACACCAAGGTTTGTGCAACTCAGTCAGAGGCCGGGGCAGAGGTCTCTTGGAACGATTGGAGGGCGGGCAATCCCCACGTTGAATCCGGCCGTCCCTCCACAGGCGCTCGTGTCGAAAATGAAAGGCGAGAGACGCGAGTGGCCTTGCTTGCCTTGGGTGTTGCCAGGAAGGATGTGGTCTGACCCTTGCCTGAGCACACCAAGGTTTGTGCAACTCAGTCAGAGGCCGGGGCAGAGGTCTCTTGGAACGATTGGAGGGCGGGCAATCCCCACGTTGAATCCGGCCGTCCCTCCACAGGCGCTCGTGTCCAAAATGAAAGGCGAGAGACGCGAGTGGCCTTGGTTCCCTTTGGGTGTTGCCATGAAGGATGTGGTCTGACCCTTGCCTGAGCACACCCAGGTTTGTGCAACTCGGTCAGAGGCCGGGGCAGAGGTCTCTTGAAACGACTGGAGGGCGGGCAATCCCCACGTTGTATCCGGCCGTTCCTCCACAGGCGCTCGTGTCGAAAATGAAAGGCGAGAGACGCGAGTGGCCTTGGTTCCCTTTGGGTGTTGCCAGGAAGGGTGCGGGCTGACCCTTGCCTGAGCACTCCCTTAAAGCCTCGTTACGAGGCGAGCAGGCCTCGCGCGATTCGCACGACCGGCTCTGGTAGTGGTCGGGCCGCTATGGCGAATAGGC
>NW_028270368.1:40000-50000 GCF_037043375.1 Chiloscyllium plagiosum | reverse complement strand
TGACACTTAGAATTTTTTAGGCTCAGTACAAATCAGTAACCAACGACACTTAGAATTTTTTTGAGTCAGTACAAATCAGTAACCAGTGACACTTAGAATTTTTTTGATGCAGTACAAATCAGTAACCAACGACACTTAGAATTTTTTCCAGTCAGTACAAATCAGTAACCAGTGACACTTAGAATTTTTTTGAGTCAGTACAAATCAGTAACCAGTGACACTTAGATTTTTTAGGGTCCAAACTGTGATGGGAGCGAACTTGACTGCTCATACCGACTTTGAGTGCTCGAGGCCGGCTAGCCCGGCCGGATTTGACCCGGTGGTTACAAATCAGTAACCAGTGACACTTAGAATTTTTTCGAGGCAGTACAAATCAGTAACCAGTGACACTTAGAATTTTTTAGGCTCAGTACAAATCAGTAACCAACGACACTTAGAATTTTTTTGAGTCAGTACAAATCAGTAACCAACGACACTTAGAATTTTTTCCAGTCAGTACAAATCAGTAACCAGTGACACTTAGAATTTTTTCGAGGCAGTACAAATCAGTAACCAGTGACACTTAGAATTTTTTAGGCTCAGTACAAATCAGTAACCAACGACACTTAGAATTTTTTAGAGTCAGTACAAATCAGTAACCAGTGACACTTAGAATTTTTTTGATGCAGTACAAATCAGTAACCAACGACACTTAGAATTTTTTTGATGCAGTACAAATCAGTAACCAAGGACACTTAGAATTTTTTAGAGTCAGTACAAATCAGTAACCAGTGACACTTAGAATTTTTTTGAGGCAGTACAAATCAGTAACCAGTGACACTTAGAATTTTTTCCAGTCAGTACAAATCAGTAACCAACGACACTTAGAATTTTTTTGAGTCAGTACAAATCAGTAACCAGTGACACTTAGAATTTTTTAGGCTCAGTACAAATCAGTAACCAGTGACACTTAGAATTTTTTAGGCTCAGTACAAATCAGTAACCAACGACACTTAGAATTTTTTTGAGTCAGTACAAATCAGTAACCAGTGACACTTAGAATTTTTTTGAGGCAGTACAAATCAGTAACCAGTGACACTTAGAATTTTATTCAGTCAGTACAAATCAGTAACCAACGACACTTAGAATTTTTTCCAGTCAGTACAAATCAGTAACCAGTGACACTTAGAAATTTTTCGAGGCAGTACAAATCAGTAACCAACGACACTTAGAATTTTTTTGAGGCAGTACAAATCAGTAACCAGTGACACTTAGAATTTTTTTGAGTCAGTACAAATCAGTAACCAGTGACACTTAGAATTTTTTCCAGTCAGTACAAATCAGTAACCAACGACACTTAGAATTTTTTCCAGTCAGTACAAATCAGTAACCAGTGACACTTAGAATTTTTTCGAGGCAGTACAAATCAGTAACCAGTGACACTTAGAATTTTTTAGGCTCAGTACAAATCAGTAACCAACGACACTTAGAATTTTTTAGAGTCAGTACAAATCAGTAACCAGTGACACTTAGAATTTTTTTGATGCAGTACAAATCAGTAACCAACGACACTTAGAATTTTTTTGATGCAGTACAAATCAGTAACCAAGGACACTTAGAATTTTTTAGAGTCAGTACAAATCAGTAACCAGTGACACTTAGAATTTTTTTGAGGCAGTACAAATCAGTAACCAGTGACACTTAGAATTTTTTCCAGTCAGTACAAATCAGTAACCAACGACACTTAGAATTTTTTTGAGTCAGTACAAATCAGTAACCAGTGACACTTAGAATTTTTTAGGCTCAGTACAAATCAGTAACCAGTGACACTTAGAATTTTTTAGGCTCAGTACAAATCAGTAACCAACGACACTTAGAATTTTTTTGAGTGTGTAGAAGTCAGTAACCAAGTGCATTTTTGAATTGGTTACTGACTTCTCCTTTCGAGTTGCGGCTGTGGTTGGCTTCAATTAGTCGTGGGGGCTTAATTATCGCCCAGGGGAGCATGCCCCGGTAGTGTGGCCGGGGACGGAGTGCCTTTTGAAGGGGGTGTTTCTGAATTTGGATCCTTTTTGAGTAGCATTGTCGGATGGGTGTGATTTTGAAGGGTGTGTTGGCCGGCGGTGGGGCCAGGCTTAGGGTGAGTGTCCCGCCTTCGGGAGCGGACCGGCCCCCGCGTTCAGGGTGAATTTCGTGCATTTCCAACGTCGGCAAGTGGTCCAGACTGTGATGGGACCGAACTTGACTGCTCATACCGACTTTGAGCGCTCGGGGGCGGCTAGCCCAGCCGGATTTGACCCGGTGGTTCAGCCGAAGGTCTCGACTTTGAGAGCGGACCGGCCCCCGCGTTCGGGCCGATTTTCGTGCATTTCCCAAGTCGGCAAGTGGTCCAAACTGTGATGGGAGCGAACCTGACTGCTCATACCGACTTTGAGTGCTCGAGGCCGGCTAGCCCGGCCGGATTTGACCCGGTGGTTCAGCCGAAGGTCTCGACTTTGAGAGCGGACCGGCCCCCGCGTTGGGGCCGATTTTCGTGCATTTCCCAAGTCGGCAAGTGGTCCAAACTGTGATGGGAGCGAACCTGACTGCTCATACCGACTTTGAGTGCTCGAGGCCGGCTAGCCCGGCCGGATTTGACCCGGTGGTTACAAATCAGTAACCAACGACACTTAGAATTTTTTAGAGTCAGTACAAATCAGTAACCAGTGACACTTAGAATTTTTTAGGCTCAGTACAAATCAGTAACCAGTGACACTTAGACTTTTTTTAGGGTCCAAACTGTGATGGGAGCGAACTTGACTGCTCATACCGACTTTGAGTGCTCGAGGCCGGCTAGCCCGGCCGGATTTGACCCGGTGGTTACAAATCAGTAAACAACGTCACTTAGAATTTATTTCAGTCAGTACAAATCAGTAACCATCGACACTTAGAATTTTGTTCAGTCAGTACAAATCAGTAACCAGTGACACTTAGAATTTTTTTGAGTCAGTACAAATCAGTAACCAACGACACTTAGAATTTTTTCCAGTCAGTACAAATCAGTAACCAGTGACACTTAGAATTTTTTCGAGGCAGTACAAATCAGTAACCAACGACACTTAGAATTTTTTAGGCTCAGTACAAATCAGTAACCAGTGACACTTAGAATTTTTTAGAGTCAGTACAAATCAGTAACCAGTGACACTTAGAATTTTTTTGATGCAGTACAAATCAGTAACCAACGACACTTAGAATTTTTTTGATGCAGTACAAATCAGTAACCAAGGACACTTAGAATTTTTTAGAGTCAGTACAAATCAGTAACCAGTGACACTTAGAATTTTTTTGAGGCAGTACAAATCAGTAACCAGTGACACTTAGAATTTTTTCCAGTCAGTACAAATCAGTAACCAACGACACTTAGAATTTTTTTGAGTCAGTACAAATCAGTAACCAGTGACACTTAGAATTTTTTAGGCTCAGTACAAATCAGTAACCAGTGACACTTAGAATTTTTTAGGCTCAGTACAAATCAGTAACCAACGACACTTAGAATTTTTTTGAGTGTGTAGAAGTCAGTAACCAAGTGCATTTTTGAATTGGTTACTGACTTCTCCTTTCGAGTTGCGGCTGTGGTTGGCTTCAATTAGTCGTGGGGGCTTAATTATCGCCCAGGGGAGCATGCCCCGGTAGTGTGGCCGGGGACGGAGTGCCTTTTGAAGGGGGTGTTTCTGAATTTGGATCCTTTTTGAGTAGCATTGTCGGATGGGTGTGATTTTGAAGGGTGTGTTGGCCGGCGGTGGGGCCAGGCTTAGGGTGAGTGTCCCGCCTTCGGGAGCGGACCGGCCCCCGCGTTCAGGGTGAATTTCGTGCATTTCCAACGTCGGCAAGTGGTCCAGACTGTGATGGGACCGAACTTGACTGCTCATACCGACTTTGAGCGCTCGGGGGCGGCTAGCCCAGCCGGATTTGACCCGGTGGTTCAGCCGAAGGTCTCGACTTTGAGAGCGGACCGGCCCCCGCGTTCGGGCCGATTTTCGTGCATTTCCCAAGTCGGCAAGTGGTCCAAACTGTGATGGGAGCGAACCTGACTGCTCATACCGACTTTGAGTGCTCGAGGCCGGCTAGCCCGGCCGGATTTGACCCGGTGGTTCAGCCGAAGGTCTCGACTTTGAGAGCGGACCGGCCCCCGCGTTGGGGCCGATTTTCGTGCATTTCCCAAGTCGGCAAGTGGTCCAAACTGTGATGGGAGCGAACCTGACTGCTCATACCGACTTTGAGTGCTCGAGGCCGGCTAGCCCGGCCGGATTTGACCCGGTGGTTACAAATCAGTAACCAACGACACTTAGAATTTTTTAGAGTCAGTACAAATCAGTAACCAGTGACACTTAGAATTTTTTAGGCTCAGTACAAATCAGTAACCAGTGACACTTAGACTTTTTTTAGGGTCCAAACTGTGATGGGAGCGAACTTGACTGCTCATACCGACTTTGAGTGCTCGAGGCCGGCTAGCCCGGCCGGATTTGACCCGGTGGTTACAAATCAGTAACCAGTGACACTTAGAATTTTGTTCAGTCAGTACAAATCAGTAACCAGTGACACTTAGAATTTTTTTGATGCAGTACAAATCAGTAACCAACGACACTTAGAATTTTTTCCAGTCAGTACAAATCAGTAACCAGTGACACTTAGAATTTTTTTGAGTCAGTACAAATCAGTAACCAGTGACACTTAGATTTTTTTTGAGGCAGTACAAATCAGTAACCAGTGACACTTAGAATTTTTTCCAGTCAGTACAAATCAGTAACCAACGACACTTAGAATTTTTTAGAGTCAGTACAAATCAGTAACCAGTGACACTTAGAATTTTTTAGGCTCAGTACAAATCAGTAACCAGTGACACTTAGATTTTTTAGGGTCCAGACTGTGATGGGAGCGAACTTGACTGCTCATACCGACTTTGAGTGCTCGAGGCCGGCTAGCCCGGCCGGATTTGACCCGGTGGTTACAAATCAGTAAACAACGTCACTTAGAATTTATTTCAGTCAGTACAAATCAGTAACCATCGACACTTAGAATTTTATTCAGTCAGTACAAATCAGTAACCAGTGACACTTAGAATTTTTTAGGATCCAAACTGTGATGGGAGCGAACTTGACTGCTCATACCGGTTTTGCGTGCTCGGGGCCGGCTAGCCCAGCCGGATTTGACCCGGTGGTTCAGCCGAAGGTCTCGACTTTGAGAGCGGACCGGCCCCCGCGTTCGGGCCGATTTTCGTGCATTTCCCAAGTCGGCAAGTGGTCCAAACTGTGATGGGAGCGAACTTGACTGCTCATACCGACTTTGAGTGCTCGAGGCCGGCTAGCCCGGCCGGATTTGACCCGGTGGTTACAAATCAGTAAACAACGTCACTTAGAATTTATTTCAGTCAGTACAAATCAGTAACCATCGACACTTAGAATTTTTTTGAGTCAGTACAAATCAGTAACCAGTGACACTTAGAATTTTTTAGGGTCCAGACTGTGATGGGAGCGAACTTGACTGCTCATACCGACTTTGAGTGCTCGAGGCCGGCTAGCCCGGCCGGATTTGACCCGGTGGTTACAAATCAGTAACCAACGACACTTAGAATTTTATTCAGTCAGTACAAATCAGTCACCAGTGACACTTAGACTTTTTTAGGGTCCAGACTGTGATGGGAGCGAACTTGACTGCTCGTGCCGACTTTGAGTGCTCGAGGCCGGCTAGCCCAGCCGGATTTGACCCGGTGGTTCTGCCGAAGGTCTCGCCTTCGAGAGCGGACCCTGCCACCGTGTTCAGGCCGAGTTTCATGCATTTCCAACGTTGGGAAATCAGTAACCAGAAAAACTTAGAAAAAATGCCCAAAAAGAAGAAACCAGTAACCAGAAAAACTTAGAAAAATGCCCGAAAACGAGAAATGAGTAACCAGAAAAACTTAGAAAAATGCCCGAAAATGAGAAATGAGTAACCAGAAAAACTTAGAAAAATGCCCGAAAATGAGAAATGAGTAACCAGAAAAACTTAGAAAAATGCCCAAAAAGAAGAAATCAGTAACTAGAAAAACTTAGAAAAATGCCCAAAAATAAGAAATGAGTAACCAGAAAAACTTAGAAAAATGCCCAAAAAGAAGAAATCAGTAACTAGAAAAACTTAGAAAAATGCCCGAAAATGAGAAATGAGTAACCAGAAAAACTTAGAAAAATGCCCAAAAAGAAGAAATGAGTAACCAGAAAAACTTAGAAAAATGCCGAAAAAGAAGAAATGAGTAACCAGAAAAACTTAGAAAAATGCCCAAAAAGAAGAAATCAGTAACTAGAAAAACTTAGAAAAATGCCCGAAAATGAGAAATGAGTAACCAGAAAAACTTAGAAAAATGCCCAAAAAGAAGAAATGAGTAACTAGAAAAACTTAGAAAAATGCCCAAAAAGAAGAAATCAGTAACTAGAAAAACTTAGAAAAATGCCCGAAAATGAGAAATGAGTAACCAGAAAAACTTAGAAAAATGCCCAAAAAGAAGAAATGAGTAACCAGAAAAACTTAGAAAAATGCCCAAAAAGAAGAAATGAGTAACCAGAAAAACTTAGAAAAATGCCCAAAAAGAAGAAATCAGTAACTAGAAAAACTTAGAAAAATGCCCGAAAATGAGAAATGAGTAACCAGAAAAACTTAGAAAAATGCCCAAAAAGAAGAAGTGAGTAACCAGAAAAACTTAGAAAAATGCCCAAAAAGAAGAAATGAGTAACCAGAAAAACTTAGAAAAATGCCCAAAAAGAAGAAATCAGTAACTAGAAAAACTTAGAAAAATGCCCGAAAATGAGAAATGAGTAACCAGAAAAACTTAGAAAAATGCCCAAAAAGAAGAAATGAGTAACCAGAAAAACTTAGAAAAATGCCCAAAAAGAAGAAATCAGTAACTAGAAAAACTTAGAAAAATGCCCGAAAATGAGAAATGAGTAACCAGAAAAACTTAGAAAAATGATCAAAAATAATAAATCAGTAACCAGAAAAACTTAGGAAAAAACACTTAGAAAATTTTTCAGCAAAGTGTGAAAAATATTCTAAGTGTCAGCGGAGGAAAGTGCCGAAGCATCGGGAAAGATTCACAAACTCGCGCCGAACATGTGTTCCGAAGTGCCGCAGGAACTGTGTGAATTGAGCCCGGCAAATGGCCAACTGTCATTTTGTGTCTGCAGCCCGAAAACTTTAACTTTGTCTGTCGCGGAAGTCCCGAGCGGGAAAAATCCAAACGGTTTTGCGGGGATCGAGTTCCAGAGCGATGCAGTCAAATTTGAAATTCAGACCCATTCAGTGCCACTTGCATTTGTTACACAGTGAGGTTGGCGGGGTACCCGGAGATTTCTGGGAACACGATTTTTAGAACAAAATGGCGGCGCGGGACCTTTTTGAAAGGCATCCGAAAAACGGTTCCACGGGCATAGCACTCTAATGGCGGGTATGAGTGCATGCTGGAGAGCTCTTGGAAGTCGAATTTTTGACACTTTGTCAATTTTTTGACAGAATTGCCAAACTCTCCCTGTCTGTTCTAAGAGTCGGTCAGAGACCTGTGTGGAGGTCTCTTGACACGATTGGAGGGCGGGCAATCCCCACGTTGACTCCGGCCGTCCCTCCACAGGCGCTCGTGTCCAAAATGAAGGCGAGAGACGCGAGTGGCCTGGTTCCCTTGGGTGCTGCCAGGAAGGATGCGGGCTGACCCTTGCCTGAGCACTCCCTAAAGCCTCTTACGAGTCGAGGGCCGGCCTCGGGCGCCGCACGACCGGCTCTGGGAGTGGGTGGCCGCTATTGTGAATAGGCTGGTCCTTCCCGCTGCCACCCGGCCAAGTGCGACGGCTCTGCCGCCCTGCGGTGCTCGTCACCCAGGTTTGGGGAACTCGGTCAGAGGCTGTGGCGGGGGGTCTCTTGACACGATTGGAGGACGGGCCATCCCCACGTTGACTCCGGCCGTCCCTCCACAGGCGCTCGTGTCCAAAATGAAGGCGAGAGACGCGAGTGGCCTGGTTCCCTTGGGTGCTGCCACGAAGGGTGCGGGCTGACCCTTGCCTGAGCACTCCGTAAAGCCTCTTACGAGTCGAGGGCCGGCCTCGGGCGCCGCACGACCGGCTCTGGGAGTGGGTGGCCGCTATTGTGAATAGGCTGGTCCTTCCTGCTGCCATCCGGCCAAGTGCGACGGCTCTGCCGCCCTGCGCTGCTCGTCACCCAGGTTTGGGGAACTCGGTCAGAGGCCGTGGCGGGGGGTCTCTTGACACGATTGGAGGACGGGCCATCCCCACGTTGACTCCGGCCGTCCCTCCACAGGTGCTCGTGTCCAAAATGAAGGCGAGAGACGCGAGTGGCCTGGATCCCTTGGGTGCCGCCAGGAAGGGTGTGGGCTGACCCTTGCCTGAGCACACGTTAAAGCCTCTTACGAGTCGAGGGCCGGCCTCGGGCGCCGAACGACCGGCTCTGGGAGTGGGTGGCCGCTATTGTGAATAGGCTGGTCCTTCCTGCTGCCATCCGGCCAAGTGCGACGGCTCTGCCGCCCTGCGCTGCTCGTCACCCAGGTTTGGGGAACTCGGTCAGAGGCCGGTGCGGGGGGTCTCTTGACACGATTGGAGGACGGGCCATCCCCACGTTGACTCCGGCCGTCCCTCCACAGGCGCTCGTGTCCAAAATGAAGGCGAGAGACGCGAGTGGCCTGGATCCCTAGGGTGCCGCCAGGAAGGGTGTGGGCTGACCCTTGCCTGAGCACACGTTAAAGCCCCTTACGAGTCGAGGCACGGCCTCGGGCGCCGCACGACCGGCTCTGGGAGTGGGTGGCCGCTATTGTGTATAGGCTGGTCCTTCCCGCTGCCATCCGGCCAAGTGCGACGGCGCTGCCGCCCTGCGGTGCTCGTCACCCAGGTTTGGGGAACTCGGTCAGAGGCCGGTGCGGGGGTCTCTTGACACGATTGGAGGACGGGCCACCCCCACGTTGACTCCGGCCGTCCGTCCACAGGCGCTCGTGTCCAAAATGAAGGCGAGAGACGCGAGTGGCCTGGATCCCTTGGGTGCCGCCAGGAAGGGTGTAGGCTGGCCCTTGCCTGAGCACACTGTAAAGCCTCTTACGAGTCGAGGGTCGGCCTCGGGCGCCGCACGACCGGCTCTGGGAGTGGGTGGCCGCTATTGTGAATAGGCTGGTCCTTCCCGCTGCCATCCGGCCAAGTGCGACGGCTCTGCCGCCCTGCGCTGCTCGTCACCCAGGTTTGGGGAACTCGGTCAGAGGCCGGTGCGGGGGGTCTCTTGACACGATTGGAGGACGGGCCATCCCCACGTTGACTCCGGCCGTCCGTCCACAGGCGCTCGTGTCCAAAACGAAGGCGAGAGACGCGAGTGGCCTGGATCCCTTGGGTGCCGCCAGGAAGGGTGTGGGCTGACCCTTGCCTGAGCACACGTTAAAGCCTCTTACGAGTCGAGGGTCGGCCTCGGGTGCCGCACGACCGGCTCTGGGAGTGGGTGGCCGCTATTGTGAATAGGCTGGTCCTTCCCGCTGCCACCCGGCCAAGTGCGACGGCTCTGCCGCCCTGCGGTGCTCGTCACCCAGGTTTGTGCAAGTCGGTCAGAGGCCGAAGGCGGAGGTCTCTTGACACGATTGGAGGACGGGCCATCCCCACGTTGAATCCGGACGTCCCTCCACAGGCGCTCGTGTCGAAAATGAAAGGCGAGAGAGACGTGAGTGGCCTTGGTTCCCTTTGGGTGTTGCCAGGAAGGATGCGGGCTGACCCTTGCCTGAGCACACCCAGGTTTTTGCAACTCGGTCAGAGGCCGGGGCAGAGGTCTCTTGAAACGACTGGAGGGCGGGCAATCCCCACGTTGAATCCGGCCGTCCCTCCACAGGCGCTCGTGCCGAAATTGAAGGCGAGAGAGGCGAGTGGCCTTGCTTCCCTTGTGTGTTGCCAGGAAGGATGTGGTCTGACCCTTGCCTGAGCACACCAAGGTTTGTGCAACTCAGTCAGAGGCCGGGGGCAGAGGTCTCTTGAAACGACTG
>NW_028270368.1:12500-22500 GCF_037043375.1 Chiloscyllium plagiosum | reverse complement strand
TACAAATCAGTAACCAACGACACTTAGAATTTTTTCCAGTCAGTACAAATCAGTAACCAGTGACACTTAGAAATTTTTCGAGGCAGTACAAATCAGTAACCAACGACACTTAGAATTTTTTTGAGGCAGTACAAATCAGTAACCAGTGACACTTAGAATTTTTTTGAGTCAGTACAAATCAGTAACCAGTGACACTTAGAATTTTTTCCAGTCAGTACAAATCAGTAACCAACGACACTTAGAATTTTTTCCAGTCAGTACAAATCAGTAACCAGTGACACTTAGAATTTTTTCGAGGCAGTACAAATCAGTAACCAGTGACACTTAGAATTTTTTAGGCTCAGTACAAATCAGTAACCAACGACACTTAGAATTTTTTAGAGTCAGTACAAATCAGTAACCAGTGACACTTAGAATTTTTTTGATGCAGTACAAATCAGTAACCAACGACACTTAGAATTTTTTTGATGCAGTACAAATCAGTAACCAAGGACACTTAGAATTTTTTAGAGTCAGTACAAATCAGTAACCAGTGACACTTAGAATTTTTTTGAGGCAGTACAAATCAGTAACCAGTGACACTTAGAATTTTTTCCAGTCAGTACAAATCAGTAACCAACGACACTTAGAATTTTTTTGAGTCAGTACAAATCAGTAACCAGTGACACTTAGAATTTTTTAGGCTCAGTACAAATCAGTAACCAGTGACACTTAGAATTTTTTAGGCTCAGTACAAATCAGTAACCAACGACACTTAGAATTTTTTTGAGTGTGTAGAAGTCAGTAACCAAGTGCATTTTTGAATTGGTTACTGACTTCTCCTTTCGAGTTGCGGCTGTGGTTGGCTTCAATTAGTCGTGGGGGCTTAATTATCGCCCAGGGGAGCATGCCCCGGTAGTGTGGCCGGGGACGGAGTGCCTTTTGAAGGGGGTGTTTCTGAATTTGGATCCTTTTTGAGTAGCATTGTCGGATGGGTGTGATTTTGAAGGGTGTGTTGGCCGGCGGTGGGGCCAGGCTTAGGGTGAGTGTCCCGCCTTCGGGAGCGGACCGGCCCCCGCGTTCAGGGTGAATTTCGTGCATTTCCAACGTCGGCAAGTGGTCCAGACTGTGATGGGACCGAACTTGACTGCTCATACCGACTTTGAGCGCTCGGGGGCGGCTAGCCCAGCCGGATTTGACCCGGTGGTTCAGCCGAAGGTCTCGACTTTGAGAGCGGACCGGCCCCCGCGTTCGGGCCGATTTTCGTGCATTTCCCAAGTCGGCAAGTGGTCCAAACTGTGATGGGAGCGAACCTGACTGCTCATACCGACTTTGAGTGCTCGAGGCCGGCTAGCCCGGCCGGATTTGACCCGGTGGTTCAGCCGAAGGTCTCGACTTTGAGAGCGGACCGGCCCCCGCGTTGGGGCCGATTTTCGTGCATTTCCCAAGTCGGCAAGTGGTCCAAACTGTGATGGGAGCGAACCTGACTGCTCATACCGACTTTGAGTGCTCGAGGCCGGCTAGCCCGGCCGGATTTGACCCGGTGGTTACAAATCAGTAACCAACGACACTTAGAATTTTTTAGAGTCAGTACAAATCAGTAACCAGTGACACTTAGAATTTTTTAGGCTCAGTACAAATCAGTAACCAGTGACACTTAGACTTTTTTTAGGGTCCAAACTGTGATGGGAGCGAACTTGACTGCTCATACCGACTTTGAGTGCTCGAGGCCGGCTAGCCCGGCCGGATTTGACCCGGTGGTTACAAATCAGTAAACAACGTCACTTAGAATTTATTTCAGTCAGTACAAATCAGTAACCATCGACACTTAGAATTTTGTTCAGTCAGTACAAATCAGTAACCAGTGACACTTAGAATTTTTTTGAGTCAGTACAAATCAGTAACCAACGACACTTAGAATTTTTTCCAGTCAGTACAAATCAGTAACCAGTGACACTTAGAATTTTTTCGAGGCAGTACAAATCAGTAACCAACGACACTTAGAATTTTTTAGGCTCAGTACAAATCAGTAACCAGTGACACTTAGAATTTTTTAGAGTCAGTACAAATCAGTAACCAGTGACACTTAGAATTTTTTTGATGCAGTACAAATCAGTAACCAACGACACTTAGAATTTTTTTGATGCAGTACAAATCAGTAACCAAGGACACTTAGAATTTTTTAGAGTCAGTACAAATCAGTAACCAGTGACACTTAGAATTTTTTTGAGGCAGTACAAATCAGTAACCAGTGACACTTAGAATTTTTTCCAGTCAGTACAAATCAGTAACCAACGACACTTAGAATTTTTTTGAGTCAGTACAAATCAGTAACCAGTGACACTTAGAATTTTTTAGGCTCAGTACAAATCAGTAACCAGTGACACTTAGAATTTTTTAGGCTCAGTACAAATCAGTAACCAACGACACTTAGAATTTTTTTGAGTGTGTAGAAGTCAGTAACCAAGTGCATTTTTGAATTGGTTACTGACTTCTCCTTTCGAGTTGCGGCTGTGGTTGGCTTCAATTAGTCGTGGGGGCTTAATTATCGCCCAGGGGAGCATGCCCCGGTAGTGTGGCCGGGGACGGAGTGCCTTTTGAAGGGGGTGTTTCTGAATTTGGATCCTTTTTGAGTAGCATTGTCGGATGGGTGTGATTTTGAAGGGTGTGTTGGCCGGCGGTGGGGCCAGGCTTAGGGTGAGTGTCCCGCCTTCGGGAGCGGACCGGCCCCCGCGTTCAGGGTGAATTTCGTGCATTTCCAACGTCGGCAAGTGGTCCAGACTGTGATGGGACCGAACTTGACTGCTCATACCGACTTTGAGCGCTCGGGGGCGGCTAGCCCAGCCGGATTTGACCCGGTGGTTCAGCCGAAGGTCTCGACTTTGAGAGCGGACCGGCCCCCGCGTTGGGGCCGATTTTCGTGCATTTCCCAAGTCGGCAAGTGGTCCAAACTGTGATGGGAGCGAACCTGACTGCTCATACCGACTTT
The DNA here is from genome assembly GCF_037043375.1 of Chiloscyllium plagiosum. NCBI lineage: Eukaryota > Metazoa > Chordata > Chondrichthyes > Orectolobiformes > Hemiscylliidae > Chiloscyllium > Chiloscyllium plagiosum. The sequence continues at coordinate 19,532 of NW_028270368.1, read as the reverse complement.
GAGTGCTCGAGGCCGGCTAGCCCGGCCGGATTTGACCCGGTGGTTCAGCCGAAGGTCTCGACTTTGAGAGCGGACCGGCCCCCGCGTTGGGGCCGATTTTCGTGCATTTCCCAAGTCGGCAAGTGGTCCAAACTGTGATGGGAGCGAACCTGACTGCTCATACCGACTTTGAGTGCTCGAGGCCGGCTAGCCCGGCCGGATTTGACCCGGTGGTTACAAATCAGTAACCAACGACACTTAGAATTTTTTAGAGTCAGTACAAATCAGTAACCAGTGACACTTAGAATTTTTTAGGCTCAGTACAAATCAGTAACCAGTGACACTTAGACTTTTTTTAGGGTCCAAACTGTGATGGGAGCGAACTTGACTGCTCATACCGACTTTGAGTGCTCGAGGCCGGCTAGCCCGGCCGGATTTGACCCGGTGGTTACAAATCAGTAACCAGTGACACTTAGAATTTTGTTCAGTCAGTACAAATCAGTAACCAGTGACACTTAGAATTTTTTTGATGCAGTACAAATCAGTAACCAACGACACTTAGAATTTTTTCCAGTCAGTACAAATCAGTAACCAGTGACACTTAGAATTTTTTTGAGTCAGTACAAATCAGTAACCAGTGACACTTAGATTTTTTTTGAGGCAGTACAAATCAGTAACCAGTGACACTTAGAATTTTTTCCAGTCAGTACAAATCAGTAACCAACGACACTTAGAATTTTTTAGAGTCAGTACAAATCAGTAACCAGTGACACTTAGAATTTTTTAGGCTCAGTACAAATCAGTAACCAGTGACACTTAGATTTTTTAGGGTCCAGACTGTGATGGGAGCGAACTTGACTGCTCATACCGACTTTGAGTGCTCGAGGCCGGCTAGCCCGGCCGGATTTGACCCGGTGGTTACAAATCAGTAAACAACGTCACTTAGAATTTATTTCAGTCAGTACAAATCAGTAACCATCGACACTTAGAATTTTATTCAGTCAGTACAAATCAGTAACCAGTGACACTTAGAATTTTTTAGGATCCAAACTGTGATGGGAGCGAACTTGACTGCTCATACCGGTTTTGCGTGCTCGGGGCCGGCTAGCCCAGCCGGATTTGACCCGGTGGTTCAGCCGAAGGTCTCGACTTTGAGAGCGGACCGGCCCCCGCGTTCGGGCCGATTTTCGTGCATTTCCCAAGTCGGCAAGTGGTCCAAACTGTGATGGGAGCGAACTTGACTGCTCATACCGACTTTGAGTGCTCGAGGCCGGCTAGCCCGGCCGGATTTGACCCGGTGGTTACAAATCAGTAAACAACGTCACTTAGAATTTATTTCAGTCAGTACAAATCAGTAACCATCGACACTTAGAATTTTTTTGAGTCAGTACAAATCAGTAACCAGTGACACTTAGAATTTTTTAGGGTCCAGACTGTGATGGGAGCGAACTTGACTGCTCATACCGACTTTGAGTGCTCGAGGCCGGCTAGCCCGGCCGGATTTGACCCGGTGGTTACAAATCAGTAACCAACGACACTTAGAATTTTATTCAGTCAGTACAAATCAGTCACCAGTGACACTTAGACTTTTTTAGGGTCCAGACTGTGATGGGAGCGAACTTGACTGCTCGTGCCGACTTTGAGTGCTCGAGGCCGGCTAGCCCAGCCGGATTTGACCCGGTGGTTCTGCCGAAGGTCTCGCCTTCGAGAGCGGACCCTGCCACCGTGTTCAGGCCGAGTTTCATGCATTTCCAACGTTGGGAAATCAGTAACCAGAAAAACTTAGAAAAAATGCCCAAAAAGAAGAAACCAGTAACCAGAAAAACTTAGAAAAATGCCCGAAAACGAGAAATGAGTAACCAGAAAAACTTAGAAAAATGCCCGAAAATGAGAAATGAGTAACCAGAAAAACTTAGAAAAATGCCCGAAAATGAGAAATGAGTAACCAGAAAAACTTAGAAAAATGCCCAAAAAGAAGAAATCAGTAACTAGAAAAACTTAGAAAAATGCCCAAAAATAAGAAATGAGTAACCAGAAAAACTTAGAAAAATGCCCAAAAAGAAGAAATCAGTAACTAGAAAAACTTAGAAAAATGCCCGAAAATGAGAAATGAGTAACCAGAAAAACTTAGAAAAATGCCCAAAAAGAAGAAATGAGTAACCAGAAAAACTTAGAAAAATGCCGAAAAAGAAGAAATGAGTAACCAGAAAAACTTAGAAAAATGCCCAAAAAGAAGAAATCAGTAACTAGAAAAACTTAGAAAAATGCCCGAAAATGAGAAATGAGTAACCAGAAAAACTTAGAAAAATGCCCAAAAAGAAGAAATGAGTAACTAGAAAAACTTAGAAAAATGCCCAAAAAGAAGAAATCAGTAACTAGAAAAACTTAGAAAAATGCCCGAAAATGAGAAATGAGTAACCAGAAAAACTTAGAAAAATGCCCAAAAAGAAGAAATGAGTAACCAGAAAAACTTAGAAAAATGCCCAAAAAGAAGAAATGAGTAACCAGAAAAACTTAGAAAAATGCCCAAAAAGAAGAAATCAGTAACTAGAAAAACTTAGAAAAATGCCCGAAAATGAGAAATGAGTAACCAGAAAAACTTAGAAAAATGCCCAAAAAGAAGAAGTGAGTAACCAGAAAAACTTAGAAAAATGCCCAAAAAGAAGAAATGAGTAACCAGAAAAACTTAGAAAAATGCCCAAAAAGAAGAAATCAGTAACTAGAAAAACTTAGAAAAATGCCCGAAAATGAGAAATGAGTAACCAGAAAAACTTAGAAAAATGCCCAAAAAGAAGAAATGAGTAACCAGAAAAACTTAGAAAAATGCCCAAAAAGAAGAAATCAGTAACTAGAAAAACTTAGAAAAATGCCCGAAAATGAGAAATGAGTAACCAGAAAAACTTAGAAAAATGATCAAAAATAATAAATCAGTAACCAGAAAAACTTAGGAAAAAACACTTAGAAAATTTTTCAGCAAAGTGTGAAAAATATTCTAAGTGTCAGCGGAGGAAAGTGCCGAAGCATCGGGAAAGATTCACAAACTCGCGCCGAACATGTGTTCCGAAGTGCCGCAGGAACTGTGTGAATTGAGCCCGGCAAATGGCCAACTGTCATTTTGTGTCTGCAGCCCGAAAACTTTAACTTTGTCTGTCGCGGAAGTCCCGAGCGGGAAAAATCCAAACGGTTTTGCGGGGATCGAGTTCCAGAGCGATGCAGTCAAATTTGAAATTCAGACCCATTCAGTGCCACTTGCATTTGTTACACAGTGAGGTTGGCGGGGTACCCGGAGATTTCTGGGAACACGATTTTTAGAACAAAATGGCGGCGCGGGACCTTTTTGAAAGGCATCCGAAAAACGGTTCCACGGGCATAGCACTCTAATGGCGGGTATGAGTGCATGCTGGAGAGCTCTTGGAAGTCGAATTTTTGACACTTTGTCAATTTTTTGACAGAATTGCCAAACTCTCCCTGTCTGTTCTAAGAGTCGGTCAGAGACCTGTGTGGAGGTCTCTTGACACGATTGGAGGGCGGGCAATCCCCACGTTGACTCCGGCCGTCCCTCCACAGGCGCTCGTGTCCAAAATGAAGGCGAGAGACGCGAGTGGCCTGGTTCCCTTGGGTGCTGCCAGGAAGGATGCGGGCTGACCCTTGCCTGAGCACTCCCTAAAGCCTCTTACGAGTCGAGGGCCGGCCTCGGGCGCCGCACGACCGGCTCTGGGAGTGGGTGGCCGCTATTGTGAATAGGCTGGTCCTTCCCGCTGCCACCCGGCCAAGTGCGACGGCTCTGCCGCCCTGCGGTGCTCGTCACCCAGGTTTGGGGAACTCGGTCAGAGGCTGTGGCGGGGGGTCTCTTGACACGATTGGAGGACGGGCCATCCCCACGTTGACTCCGGCCGTCCCTCCACAGGCGCTCGTGTCCAAAATGAAGGCGAGAGACGCGAGTGGCCTGGTTCCCTTGGGTGCTGCCAGGAAGGGTGCGGGCTGACCCTTGCCTGAGCACTCCGTAAAGCCTCTTACGAGTCGAGGGCCGGCCTCGGGCGCCGCACGACCGGCTCTGGGAGTGGGTGGCCGCTATTGTGAATAGGCTGGTCCTTCCTGCTGCCATCCGGCCAAGTGCGACGGCTCTGCCGCCCTGCGCTGCTCGTCACCCAGGTTTGGGGAACTCGGTCAGAGGCCGTGGCGGGGGGTCTCTTGACACGATTGGAGGACGGGCCATCCCCACGTTGACTCCGGCCGTCCCTCCACAGGTGCTCGTGTCCAAAATGAAGGCGAGAGACGCGAGTGGCCTGGATCCCTTGGGTGCCGCCAGGAAGGGTGTGGGCTGACCCTTGCCTGAGCACACGTTAAAGCCTCTTACGAGTCGAGGGCCGGCCTCGGGCGCCGAACGACCGGCTCTGGGAGTGGGTGGCCGCTATTGTGAATAGGCTGGTCCTTCCTGCTGCCATCCGGCCAAGTGCGACGGCTCTGCCGCCCTGCGCTGCTCGTCACCCAGGTTTGGGGAACTCGGTCAGAGGCCGGTGCGGGGGGTCTCTTGACACGATTGGAGGACGGGCCATCCCCACGTTGACTCCGGCCGTCCCTCCACAGGCGCTCGTGTCCAAAATGAAGGCGAGAGACGCGAGTGGCCTGGATCCCTAGGGTGCCGCCAGGAAGGGTGTGGGCTGACCCTTGCCTGAGCACACGTTAAAGCCCCTTACGAGTCGAGGCACGGCCTCGGGCGCCGCACGACCGGCTCTGGGAGTGGGTGGCCGCTATTGTGTATAGGCTGGTCCTTCCCGCTGCCATCCGGCCAAGTGCGACGGCGCTGCCGCCCTGCGGTGCTCGTCACCCAGGTTTGGGGAACTCGGTCAGAGGCCGGTGCGGGGGTCTCTTGACACGATTGGAGGACGGGCCACCCCCACGTTGACTCCGGCCGTCCGTCCACAGGCGCTCGTGTCCAAAATGAAGGCGAGAGACGCGAGTGGCCTGGATCCCTTGGGTGCCGCCAGGAAGGGTGTAGGCTGGCCCTTGCCTGAGCACACTGTAAAGCCTCTTACGAGTCGAGGGTCGGCCTCGGGCGCCGCACGACCGGCTCTGGGAGTGGGTGGCCGCTATTGTGAATAGGCTGGTCCTTCCCGCTGCCATCCGGCCAAGTGCGACGGCTCTGCCGCCCTGCGCTGCTCGTCACCCAGGTTTGGGGAACTCGGTCAGAGGCCGGTGCGGGGGGTCTCTTGACACGATTGGAGGACGGGCCATCCCCACGTTGACTCCGGCCGTCCGTCCACAGGCGCTCGTGTCCAAAACGAAGGCGAGAGACGCGAGTGGCCTGGATCCCTTGGGTGCCGCCAGGAAGGGTGTGGGCTGACCCTTGCCTGAGCACACGTTAAAGCCTCTTACGAGTCGAGGGTCGGCCTCGGGTGCCGCACGACCGGCTCTGGGAGTGGGTGGCCGCTATTGTGAATAGGCTGGTCCTTCCCGCTGCCACCCGGCCAAGTGCGACGGCTCTGCCGCCCTGCGGTGCTCGTCACCCAGGTTTGTGCAAGTCGGTCAGAGGCCGAAGGCGGAGGTCTCTTGACACGATTGGAGGACGGGCCATCCCCACGTTGAATCCGGACGTCCCTCCACAGGCGCTCGTGTCGAAAATGAAAGGCGAGAGAGACGTGAGTGGCCTTGGTTCCCTTTGGGTGTTGCCAGGAAGGATGCGGGCTGACCCTTGCCTGAGCACACCCAGGTTTTTGCAACTCGGTCAGAGGCCGGGGCAGAGGTCTCTTGAAACGACTGGAGGGCGGGCAATCCCCACGTTGAATCCGGCCGTCCCTCCACAGGCGCTCGTGCCGAAATTGAAGGCGAGAGAGGCGAGTGGCCTTGCTTCCCTTGTGTGTTGCCAGGAAGGATGTGGTCTGACCCTTGCCTGAGCACACCAAGGTTTGTGCAACTCAGTCAGAGGCCGGGGGCAGAGGTCTCTTGAAACGACTGGAGGGCGGGCAATCCCCACGTTGAATCCGGCCGTCCCTCCACAGGCGCTCGTGCCGAAATTGAAGGCGAGAGAGGCGAGTGGCCTTGCTTCCCTTGTGTGTTGCCAGGAAGGATGTGGTCTGACCCTTGCCTGAGCACACCAAGGTTTGTGCAACTCAGTCAGAGGCCGGGGGCAGAGGTCTCTTGAAACGACTGGAGGGCGGGCAATCCCCACGTTGTATCCGGCCGTCCCTCCACAGGCGCTCGTGTCGAAAATGAAAGGCGAGAGACGCGAGTGGCCTTGGTTCCCTTGGGTGTTGCCAGGAAGGATGTGGTCTGACCCTTGCCTGAGCACACCAAGGTTTGTGCAACTCAGTCAGAGGCCGGGGCAGAGGTCTCTTGGAACGATTGGAGGGCGGGCAATCCCCACGTTGTATCCGGCCGTCCCTCCACAGGCGCTCGTGTCGAAAATGAAAGGCGAGAGACGCGAGTGGCCTTGCTTGCCTTGGGTGTTGCCAGGAAGGATGAGGGCTGCCCCTTGCCTGAGCACACCAAGGTTTGTGCAACTCCGTTCAGAGGCCGGGGCAGAGGTCTCTTGAAACGACTGGAGGGCGGGCAATCCCCACGTTGAATCCGGCCGTCCCTCCACAGGCGCTCGTGTCCAAAATGAAAGGCGAGAGACGCGAGTGGCCTTGGTTCCCTTTGGGTGTTGCCAGGAAGGATGTGGTCTGACCCTTGCCTGAGCACACCAAGGTTTGTGCAACTCAGTCAGAGGCCGGGGCAGAGGTCTCTTGGAACGATTGGAGGGCGGGCAATCCCCACGTTGAATCCGGCCGTCCCTCCACAGGCGCTCGTGTCGAAAATGAAAGGCGAGAGACGCGAGTGGCCTTGCTTGCCTTGGGTGTTGCCAGGAAGGATGTGGTCTGACCCTTGCCTGAGCACACCAAGGTTTGTGCAACTCAGTCAGAGGCCGGGGCAGAGGTCTCTTGGAACGATTGGAGGGCGGGCAATCCCCACGTTGAATCCGGCCGTCCCTCCACAGGCGCTCGTGTCCAAAATGAAAGGCGAGAGACGCGAGTGGCCTTGGTTCCCTTTGGGTGTTGCCATGAAGGATGTGGT
>NW_028270368.1:0-2500 GCF_037043375.1 Chiloscyllium plagiosum | reverse complement strand
AGTTTTAATCCCAAAGGTGAGCAGTGAAGATAAACTCAAGGATATAGACAATTGGAGGCCAATAACAATTGGGCCAATCCTGCTCAGGCTTTTTACTAAAATCGTGGCGGGTAGGCTTAATAAAGTAGTAATAATAAATAAACGTCAAAAAGGATTTATGTCCGGTGTCTCAGGGTGTGAGGAGAACATTAAAATCCTTGAGAACATTATGAAAGGTGCTAAGAAAAGGAAGAAAAATCTCGCTGTGGTCTTTATAGACCTGGCGAAAGCATTCGACACGGTAGGACATAAATTAATTATTACGGCATTAAGAAGGCTCCATCTTCCGGCATTATTTATTAAATTAATAATTAATCTATATGTTAACAATTTTACCCAGGTGGAGGGTTCAAACTGTAAAACTGGGAATATCCCCATTTTACGAGGGGTTAAACAGGGTGATGCCCTATCACCGATTTTATTTAATATAGTTATGGACCCATTAATTTGCACAATCGAAGAAAAACAAAGAGGAATATTTCTGGGAGAGGATGGAAATAGTTGTCATTGTGCAACGCTTGCGTTTGCTGATGACGTAGCCTTGATTAGCGAAACCTATGAGGGGATGGTATGCAATTTAAAAATAGTAGAAAAATTTTGTAATAATACCGGAATGGGGATCAATATTAATAAAACTAAGGGCTTTTATCTTACCCATAAAAATAAAACTTTTATTTATAACGATATAGGTAATTGGAATATTAATGGGGGGGTTATACAGTTCATAGAACCTGGTGCTACTGACAAATATCTTGGGGCCAAAATTGACCCATGGGTGGGAGTCAGTAACACTGATTGGGAAAACTTATTAGGGGAATGGTTGAAAAATTTAAAGAGAGCCCCTTTAAAACCAGGACAGAAATTCGAAATTTTAAAAACATATTTTATCCCTCGATTATATTTTTATTTGATTTTAGCGGAGGCTTCTCTTAATTATCTTAATAAACTAGACAACATTATTAAAAGTGCTGTGAAGGAAATTTTACATCTTCCTCAATCCACTACGGACGGGGTGCTTTATGCGAAAACCCGAGATGGTGGCCTGGCTTTAAATCGGCTGTCGGTATTCATTCCGATTTCGATCCTGAGAAAATACGAGACATTGCAAAACTCGACGGATGAAGTATTACATGCATCATTTTATTTTGAAGGCAGTAATATGAAGGAGAAGATACGTAAAATGAGTAACTTGAAGGCATTGAAGAACATTTGGAACCCGTATATTAATCAAGGATCGAACGTTGGAGATGCTACTATGGAAGATGAGGATGAGATGGAAGAATTTGCGAGCTCTAACTATGCAAATTGGAGATCTGTAGAATTACAGAAATGGATGGCCCTCCCCTGTCAAGGGGCAGGTGCGCATTATTATAAGAATGACAGTGTCTCCAACAATTGGTTGAAGAGGACAGACACGATGAAAACGTCTAAAATGATCAACTCATTGTTGTTACGAACGAACTTATATCCAACAAGGGCGACGTTATCGTATGGCAGGCCATCGAACATCAGAAGTTGTCGAAGATGTGATGATCCGTCTGAGACAATAGCACATATTTCGGGCTGGTGCCCCTCCGTTAAAAATATGAGGATTAAGAGACACAATAAAATAATTGAAGAACTAGTTAAACATATTAAGAAATACGGGTGGACAATATACATGGAACCTCGAATTAAAGATGGGACCGGGAAACTTTGGATACCGGATCTCATCGCGACGAAGGAACAGGAGGCAATCGTTATAGATGTTACAATTAGGTCTGACCTCCAAATAGACTCCCTCGAGTCGGCTTGGGACGAAAAGACGAAGAAATACCAACATTTGGAGAAGGAGATAATGGCCCTAACGGGCAAGGGAAAGGTTTCCTTCTATGGCTTTGTGATGGGAGCCCGAGGGAAATGGTTTTTTAAGAACTCAGACCTGATGAAGACCCTCGGGATCGCGAAATTTAAATCTTTCGCACAGAACGTCACAAATTTGACTTTGTCTTTAACTCTCGAGCTTTTACGGACTTTTATGGACTCTTAATAATTCCCTTTGATTTATCTAAATTTTAAGGCAGTAATTTTAAGGTTCTCTTATTGTTTTTATAGTTTTTAGTTGGTTTAACTAGTTGGTTTTAATAACTTAAATTTTATTCTTTTGTTTTAATAATAAAGTTATGGTATTTTAGATCACGTAGGTAATTGGTGATGGGTAATTCGGTGTTATAGTAATAACAGGGCACGCCACATACAACAAATGATGAGGGGTAACCTTGTCGATACGGTGAATGATCCTGGCTCATCTTTGTCCTCGCTTGAGGTTCTGCTTCGTATTATTATTTTAATCTTTTAATTTTTACTTTTAACCGTCCCCATTTTAGATCAGTCAGCTGTGGTTTCGCTGGATAGGGGTATGTCTTTTGTCGACGAGCGACATGAAAACTCGAAAAGGACACTCCATCATGTAAGATGAGTG
>NW_028270367.1:120000-126199 GCF_037043375.1 Chiloscyllium plagiosum | reverse complement strand
AGTCAGTACAAATCAGTAACCAGTGACACTTAGATTTTTTAGGGTCCAAACTGTGATGGGAGCGAACTTGACTGCTCATACCGACTTTGAGTGCTCGAGGCCGGCTAGCCCGGCCGGATTTGACCCGGTGGTTACAAATCAGTAACCAAGGACACTTAGAATTTTTTCCAGTCAGTACAAATCAGTAACCAGTGACACTTAGAATTTTTTTGAGTCAGTACAAATCAGTAACCAGTGACACTTAGATTTTTTAGGGTCCAAACTGTGCTGGGAGCGAACTTGACTGCTCATACCGACTTTGAGTGCTCGAGGCCGGCTAGCCCGGCCGGATTTGACCCGGTGGTTCAGCCGAAGGTCTCGACTTTGAGAGCGGACCGGCCCCCGCGTTCGGGCCGATTTTCATGCATTTCCCAAGTCGGCAAGTGGTCCAAACTGTGATGGGAGCGAACCTGACTGCTCATACCGACTTTGAGTGCTCGGGGCCGGCTAGACCAGCCGGATTTGACCCGGTGGTTACAAATCAGTAAACAACGTCACTTAGAATTTATTTCAGTCAGTACAAATCAGTAACCATCGACACTTAGAATTTTTTTGATGCAGTACAAATCAGTAACCAACGACACTTAGAATTTTTTTGATGCAGTACAAATCAGTAACCAGTGACACTTAGAATTTTTTAGGGTCCAGACTGTGATGGGAGCGAACTTGACTGCTCATACCGACTTTGAGTGCTCGAGGCCGGCTAGCCCGGCCGGATTTGACCCGGTGGTTACAAATCAGTAACCAACGACACTTAGAATTTTATTCAGTCAGTACAAATCAGTCACCAGTGACACTTAGAATTTTTTAGGGTCCAGACTGTGATGGGAGCGAACTTGACTGCTCATACCGACTTTGAGTGCTCGAGGCCGGCTAGCCCGGCCGGATTTGACCCGGTGGTTACAAATCAGTAACCAACGACACTTAGAATTTTTTCGAGTCAGTACAAATCAGTAACCAGTGACACTTAGATTTTTTAGGGTCCAAACTGTGATGGGAGCGAACTTGACTGCTCATACCGACTTTGAGTGCTCGAGGCCGGCTAGCCCGGCCGGATTTGACCCGGTGGTTCTGCCGAAGGTCTCGCCTTCGAGAGCGGACCCTGCCACCGTGTTCAGGCCGAGTTTCATGCATTTCCAACGTTGGGAAATCAGTAACCAGAAAAACTTAGAAAAAATGCCCAAAAAGAAGAAATCAGTAACCAGAAAAACTTAGAAAAATGCCCGAAAATGAGAAATGAGTAACCAGAAAAACTTAGAAAAATGCCCAAAAAGAAGAAATGAGTAACCAGAAAAACTTAGAAAAATGCCCAAAAAGAAGAAATGAGTAACCAGAAAAACTTAGAAAAATGCCCAAAAAGAAGAAATCAGTAACTAGAAAAACTTAGAAAAATGCCCGAAAATGAGAAATGAGTAACCAGAAAAACTTAGAAAAATGCCCAAAAAGAAGAAATGAGTAACCAGAAAAACTTAGAAAAATGCCCAAAAAGAAGAAATGAGTAACCAGAAAAACTTAGAAAAATGCCCAAAAAGAAGAAATCAGTAACTAGAAAAACTTAGAAAAATGCCCAAAAATAAGAAATGAGTAACCAGAAAAACTTAGAAAAATGCCCAAAAAGAAGAAATCAGTAACTAGAAAAACTTAGAAAAATGCCCGAAAATGAGAAATGAGTAACCAGAAAAACTTAGAAAAATGCCCAAAAAGAAGAAATGAGTAACCAGAAAAACTTAGAAAAATGCCCAAAAAGAAGAAATGAGTAACCAGAAAAACTTAGAAAAATGCCCAAAAAGAAGAAATCAGTAACTAGAAAAACTTAGAAAAATGCCCGAAAATGAGAAATGAGTAACCAGAAAAACTTAGAAAAATGCCCAAAAAGAAGAAATGAGTAACCAGAAAAACTTAGAAAAATGCCCAAAAAGAAGAAATGAGTAACCAGAAAAACTTAGAAAAATGCCCAAAAAGAAGAAATCAGTAACTAGAAAAACTTAGAAAAATGCCCGAAAATGAGAAATGAGTAACCAGAAAAACTTAGAAAAATGCCCAAAAAGAAGAAATGAGTAACTAGAAAAACTTAGAAAAATGCCCAAAAAGAAGAAATCAGTAACCAGAAAAACTTAGAAAAATGCCCGAAAATGAGAAATGAGTAACCAGAAAAACTTAGAAAAATGCCCAAAAAGAAGAAATCAGTAACTAGAAAAACTTAGAAAAATGCCCAAAAATAAGAAATGAGTAACCAGAAAAACTTAGAAAAATGCCCAAAAAGAAGAAATCAGTAACTAGAAAAACTTAGAAAAATGCCCGAAAATGAGAAATGAGTAACCAGAAAAACTTAGAAAAATGCCCAAAAAGAAGAAATGAGTAACCAGAAAAACTTAGAAAAATGCCCAAAAAGAAGAAATGAGTAACCAGAAAAACTTAGAAAAATGCCCAAAAAGAAGAAATCAGTAACTAGAAAAACTTAGAAAAATGCCCGAAAATGAGAAATGAGTAACCAGAAAAACTTAGAAAAATGCCCAAAAAGAAGAAATCAGTAACTAGAAAAACTTAGAAAAATGCCCGAAAATGAGAAATGAGTAACCAGAAAAACTTAGAAAAATGATCAAAAATAATAAATCAGTAACCAGAAAAACTTAGGAAAAAACACTTAGAAAATTTTTCAGCAAAGTGTGAAAAATATTCTAAGTGTCAGCGGAGGAAAGTGCCGAAGCATCGGGAAAGATTCACAAACTCGCGCCGAACATGTGTTCCGAAGTGCCGCAGGAACTGTGTGAATTGAGCCCGGCAAATGGCCAACTGTCATTTTGTGTCTGCAGCCCGAAAACTTTAACTTTGTCTGTCGCGGAAGTCCCGAGCGGGAAAAATCCAAACGGTTTTGCGGGGATCGAGTTCCAGAGCGATGCAGTCAAATTTGAAATTCAGACCCATTCAGTGCCACTTGCATTTGTTACACAGTGAGGTTGGCGGGGTACCCGGAGATTTCTGGGAACACGATTTTTAGAACAAAATGGCGGCGCGGGACCTTTTTGAAAGGCATCCGAAAAACGGTTCCACGGGCATAGCACTCTAATGGCGGGTATGAGTGCATGCTGGAGAGCTCTTGGAAGTCGAATTTTTGACACTTTGTCAATTTTTTGACAGAATTGCCAAACTCTCCCTGTCTGTTCTAAGAGTCGGTCAGAGACCTGTGTGGAGGTCTCTTGACACGATTGGAGGGCGGGCAATCCCCACGTTGACTCCGGCCGTCCCTCCACAGGCGCTCGTGTCCAAAATGAAGGCGAGAGACGCGAGTGGCCTGGTTCCCTTGGGTGCTGCCAGGAAGGATGCGGGCTGACCCTTGCCTGAGCACTCCCTAAAGCCTCTTACGAGTCGAGGGCCGGCCTCGGGCGCCGCACGACCGGCTCTGGGAGTGGGTGGCCGCTATTGTGAATAGGCTGGTCCTTCCCGCTGCCACCCGGCCAAGTGCGACGGCTCTGCCGCCCTGCGGTGCTCGTCACCCAGGTTTGGGGAACTCGGTCAGAGGCTGTGGCGGGGGGTCTCTTGACACGATTGGAGGACGGGCCATCCCCACGTTGACTCCGGCCGTCCCTCCACAGGCGCTCGTGTCCAAAATGAAGGCGAGAGACGCGAGTGGCCTGGTTCCCTTGGGTGCTGCCAGGAAGGGTGCGGGCTGACCCTTGCCTGAGCACTCCGTAAAGCCTCTTACGAGTCGAGGGCCGGCCTCGGGCGCCGCACGACCGGCTCTGGGAGTGGGTGGCCGCTATTGTGAATAGGCTGGTCCTTCCTGCTGCCATCCGGCCAAGTGCGACGGCTCTGCCGCCCTGCGCTGCTCGTCACCCAGGTTTGGGGAACTCGGTCAGAGGCCGTGGCGGGGGGTCTCTTGACACGATTGGAGGACGGGCCATCCCCACGTTGACTCCGGCCGTCCCTCCACAGGCGCTCGTGTCCAAAATGAAGGCGAGAGACGCGAGTGGCCTGGATCCCTTGGGTGCCGCCAGGAAGGGTGTGGGCTGACCCTTGCCTGAGCACACGTTAAAGCCTCTTACGAGTCGAGGGCCGGCCTCGGGCGCCGCACGACCGGCTCTGGGAGTGGGTGGCCGCTATTGTGAATAGGCTGGTCCTTCCCGCTGCCATCCGGCCAAGTGCGACGGCTCTGCCGCCCTGCGGTGCTCGTCACCCAGGTTTGGGGAACTCGGTCAGAGGCCGGTGCGGGGGGTCTCTTGACACGATTGGAGGACGGGCCATCCCCACGTTGACTCCGGCCGTCCCTCCACAGGCGCTCGTGTCCAAAATGAAGGCGAGAGACGCGAGTGGCCTGGATCCCTTGGGTGCCGCCAGGAAGGGTGTGGGCTGACCCTTGCCTGAGCACACGTTAAAGCCCCTTACGAGTCGAGGGACGGCCTCGGGCGCCGCACGACCGGCTCTGGGAGTGGGTGGCCGCTATTGTGTATAGGCTGGTCCTTCCCGCTGCCATCCGGCCAAGTGCGACGGCGCTGCCGCCCTGCGGTGCTCGTCACCCAGGTTTGGGGAACTCGGTCAGAGGCCGGTGCGGGGGTCTCTTGACACGATTGGAGGACGGGCCACCCCCACGTTGACTCCGGCCGTCCGTCCACAGGCGCTCGTGTCCAAAATGAAGGCGAGAGACGCGAGTGGCCTGGATCCCTTGGGTGCCGCCAGGAAGGGTGTAGGCTGGCCCTTGCCTGAGCACACTGTAAAGCCTCTTACGAGTCGAGGGTCGGCCTCGGGCGCCGCACGACCGGCTCTGGGAGTGGGTGGCCGCTATTGTGAATAGGCTGGTCCTTCCCGCTGCCATCCGGCCAAGTGCGACGGCTCTGCCGCCCTGCGCTGCTCGTCACCCAGGTTTGGGGAACTCGGTCAGAGGCCGGTGCGGGGGGTCTCTTGACACGATTGGAGGACGGGCCATCCCCACGTTGACTCCGGCCGTCCGTCCACAGGCGCTCGTGTCCAAAACGAAGGCGAGAGACGCGAGTGGCCTGGATCCCTTGGGTGCCGCCAGGAAGGGTGTGGGCTGACCCTTGCCTGAGCACACGTTAAAGCCTCTTACGAGTCGAGGGTCGGCCTCGGGTGCCGCACGACCGGCTCTGGGAGTGGGTGGCCGCTATTGTGAATAGGCTGGTCCTTCCCGCTGCCACCCGGCCAAGTGCGACGGCTCTGCCGCCCTGCGGTGCTCGTCACCCAGGTTTGTGCAACTCGGTCAGAGGCCGAAGGCGGAGGTCTCTTGACACGATTGGAGGACGGGCCATCCCCACGTTGAATCCGGACGTCCCTCCACAGGCGCTCGTGTCGAAAATGAAAGGCGAGAGAGACGTGAGTGGCCTTGGTTCCCTTTGGGTGTTGCCAGGAAGGATGCGGGCTGACCCTTGCCTGAGCACACCCAGGTTTTTGCAACTCGGTCAGAGGCCGGGGCAGAGGTCTCTTGAAACGACTGGAGGGCGGGCAATCCCCACGTTGAATCCGGCCGTCCCTCCACAGGCGCTCGTGCCGAAATTGAAGGCGAGAGAGGCGAGTGGCCTTGCTTCCCTTGTGTGTTGCCAGGAAGGATGTGGTCTGACCCTTGCCTGAGCACACCAAGGTTTGTGCAACTCAGTCAGAGGCCGGGGGCAGAGGTCTCTTGAAACGACTGGAGGGCGGGCAATCCCCACGTTGAATCCGGCCGTCCCTCCACAGGCGCTCGTGCCGAAATTGAAGGCGAGAGAGGCGAGTGGCCTTGCTTCCCTTGTGTGTTGCCAGGAAGGATGTGGTCTGACCCTTGCCTGAGCACACCAAGGTTTGTGCAACTCAGTCAGAGGCCGGGGGCAGAGGTCTCTTGAAACGACTGGAGGGCGGGCAATCCCCACGTTGTATCCGGCCGTCCCTCCACAGGCGCTCGTGTCGAAAATGAAAGGCGAGAGACGCGAGTGGCCTTGGTTCCCTTGGGTGTTGCCAGGAAGGATGTGGTCTGACCCTTGCCTGAGCACACCAAGGTTTGTGCAACTCAGTCAGAGGCCGGGGCAGAGGTCTCTTGGAACGATTGGAGGGCGGGCAATCCCCACGTTGAACCCAGCCGTCCCTCCACAGGCGCTCGTGTCGAAAATGAAAGGCGAGAGACGCGAGTGGCCTTGGGTGTTGCCAGGAAGGATGAGGGCTGCCCCTTGCCTGAGCA
>NW_028270367.1:100000-107500 GCF_037043375.1 Chiloscyllium plagiosum | reverse complement strand
AGTAACCAGTGACACTTAGAATTTTTTTGAGGCAGTACAAATCAGTAACCAACGACACTTAGAATTTTTTTGATGCAGTACAAATCAGTAACCAAGGACACTTAGAATTTTTTAGAGTCAGTACAAATCAGTAACCAGTGACACTTAGAATTTTTTTGAGGCAGTACAAATCAGTAACCAGTGACACTTAGAATTTTATTCAGTCAGTACAAATCAGTAACCAACGACACTTAGAATTTTTTCCAGTCAGTACAAATCAGTAACCAGTGACACTTAGAATTTTTTCGAGGCAGTACAAATCAGTAACCAGTGACACTTAGAATTTTTTAGGCTCAGTACAAATCAGTAACCAACGACACTTAGAATTTTTTTGAGTCAGTACAAATCAGTAACCAGTGACACTTAGAATTTTTTTGAGGCAGTACAAATCAGTAACCAGTGACACTTAGAATTTTTTAGGCTCAGTACAAATCAGTAACCAACGACACTTAGAATTTTTTTGAGTCAGTACAAATCAGTAACCAGTGACACTTAGAATTTTTTTGATGCAGTACAAATCAGTAACCAACGACACTTAGAATTTTTTTGAGGCAGTACAAATCAGTAACCAGTGACACTTAGAATTTTTTAGGCTCAGTACAAATCAGTAACCAACGACACTTAGAATTTTTTAGAGTCAGTACAAATCAGTAACCAGTGACACTTAGATTTTTTAGGGTCCAAACTGTGATGGGAGCGAACTTGACTGCTCATACCGACTTTGAGTGCTCGAGGCCGGCTAGCCCGGCCGGATTTGACCCGGTGGTTACAAATCAGTAACCAAGGACACTTAGAATTTTTTCCAGTCAGTACAAATCAGTAACCAGTGACACTTAGAATTTTTTTGAGTCAGTACAAATCAGTAACCAGTGACACTTAGATTTTTTAGGGTCCAAACTGTGCTGGGAGCGAACTTGACTGCTCATACCGACTTTGAGTGCTCGAGGCCGGCTAGCCCGGCCGGATTTGACCCGGTGGTTCAGCCGAAGGTCTCGACTTTGAGAGCGGACCGGCCCCCGCGTTCGGGCCGATTTTCATGCATTTCCCAAGTCGGCAAGTGGTCCAAACTGTGATGGGAGCGAACCTGACTGCTCATACCGACTTTGAGTGCTCGGGGCCGGCTAGACCAGCCGGATTTGACCCGGTGGTTACAAATCAGTAAACAACGTCACTTAGAATTTATTTCAGTCAGTACAAATCAGTAACCATCGACACTTAGAATTTTTTTGATGCAGTACAAATCAGTAACCAACGACACTTAGAATTTTTTTGATGCAGTACAAATCAGTAACCAGTGACACTTAGAATTTTTTAGGGTCCAGACTGTGATGGGAGCGAACTTGACTGCTCATACCGACTTTGAGTGCTCGAGGCCGGCTAGCCCGGCCGGATTTGACCCGGTGGTTACAAATCAGTAACCAACGACACTTAGAATTTTATTCAGTCAGTACAAATCAGTCACCAGTGACACTTAGAATTTTTTAGGGTCCAGACTGTGATGGGAGCGAACTTGACTGCTCATACCGACTTTGAGTGCTCGAGGCCGGCTAGCCCGGCCGGATTTGACCCGGTGGTTACAAATCAGTAACCAACGACACTTAGAATTTTTTCGAGTCAGTACAAATCAGTAACCAGTGACACTTAGATTTTTTAGGGTCCAAACTGTGATGGGAGCGAACTTGACTGCTCATACCGACTTTGAGTGCTCGAGGCCGGCTAGCCCGGCCGGATTTGACCCGGTGGTTCTGCCGAAGGTCTCGCCTTCGAGAGCGGACCCTGCCACCGTGTTCAGGCCGAGTTTCATGCATTTCCAACGTTGGGAAATCAGTAACCAGAAAAACTTAGAAAAAATGCCCAAAAAGAAGAAATCAGTAACCAGAAAAACTTAGAAAAATGCCCGAAAATGAGAAATGAGTAACCAGAAAAACTTAGAAAAATGCCCAAAAAGAAGAAATGAGTAACCAGAAAAACTTAGAAAAATGCCCAAAAAGAAGAAATGAGTAACCAGAAAAACTTAGAAAAATGCCCAAAAAGAAGAAATCAGTAACTAGAAAAACTTAGAAAAATGCCCGAAAATGAGAAATGAGTAACCAGAAAAACTTAGAAAAATGCCCAAAAAGAAGAAATGAGTAACCAGAAAAACTTAGAAAAATGCCCAAAAAGAAGAAATGAGTAACCAGAAAAACTTAGAAAAATGCCCAAAAAGAAGAAATCAGTAACTAGAAAAACTTAGAAAAATGCCCAAAAATAAGAAATGAGTAACCAGAAAAACTTAGAAAAATGCCCAAAAAGAAGAAATCAGTAACTAGAAAAACTTAGAAAAATGCCCGAAAATGAGAAATGAGTAACCAGAAAAACTTAGAAAAATGCCCAAAAAGAAGAAATGAGTAACCAGAAAAACTTAGAAAAATGCCCAAAAAGAAGAAATGAGTAACCAGAAAAACTTAGAAAAATGCCCAAAAAGAAGAAATCAGTAACTAGAAAAACTTAGAAAAATGCCCGAAAATGAGAAATGAGTAACCAGAAAAACTTAGAAAAATGCCCAAAAAGAAGAAATGAGTAACCAGAAAAACTTAGAAAAATGCCCAAAAAGAAGAAATGAGTAACCAGAAAAACTTAGAAAAATGCCCAAAAAGAAGAAATCAGTAACTAGAAAAACTTAGAAAAATGCCCGAAAATGAGAAATGAGTAACCAGAAAAACTTAGAAAAATGCCCAAAAAGAAGAAATGAGTAACTAGAAAAACTTAGAAAAATGCCCAAAAAGAAGAAATCAGTAACCAGAAAAACTTAGAAAAATGCCCGAAAATGAGAAATGAGTAACCAGAAAAACTTAGAAAAATGCCCAAAAAGAAGAAATCAGTAACTAGAAAAACTTAGAAAAATGCCCAAAAATAAGAAATGAGTAACCAGAAAAACTTAGAAAAATGCCCAAAAAGAAGAAATCAGTAACTAGAAAAACTTAGAAAAATGCCCGAAAATGAGAAATGAGTAACCAGAAAAACTTAGAAAAATGCCCAAAAAGAAGAAATGAGTAACCAGAAAAACTTAGAAAAATGCCCAAAAAGAAGAAATGAGTAACCAGAAAAACTTAGAAAAATGCCCAAAAAGAAGAAATCAGTAACTAGAAAAACTTAGAAAAATGCCCGAAAATGAGAAATGAGTAACCAGAAAAACTTAGAAAAATGCCCAAAAAGAAGAAATCAGTAACTAGAAAAACTTAGAAAAATGCCCGAAAATGAGAAATGAGTAACCAGAAAAACTTAGAAAAATGATCAAAAATAATAAATCAGTAACCAGAAAAACTTAGGAAAAAACACTTAGAAAATTTTTCAGCAAAGTGTGAAAAATATTCTAAGTGTCAGCGGAGGAAAGTGCCGAAGCATCGGGAAAGATTCACAAACTCGCGCCGAACATGTGTTCCGAAGTGCCGCAGGAACTGTGTGAATTGAGCCCGGCAAATGGCCAACTGTCATTTTGTGTCTGCAGCCCGAAAACTTTAACTTTGTCTGTCGCGGAAGTCCCGAGCGGGAAAAATCCAAACGGTTTTGCGGGGATCGAGTTCCAGAGCGATGCAGTCAAATTTGAAATTCAGACCCATTCAGTGCCACTTGCATTTGTTACACAGTGAGGTTGGCGGGGTACCCGGAGATTTCTGGGAACACGATTTTTAGAACAAAATGGCGGCGCGGGACCTTTTTGAAAGGCATCCGAAAAACGGTTCCACGGGCATAGCACTCTAATGGCGGGTATGAGTGCATGCTGGAGAGCTCTTGGAAGTCGAATTTTTGACACTTTGTCAATTTTTTGACAGAATTGCCAAACTCTCCCTGTCTGTTCTAAGAGTCGGTCAGAGACCTGTGTGGAGGTCTCTTGACACGATTGGAGGGCGGGCAATCCCCACGTTGACTCCGGCCGTCCCTCCACAGGCGCTCGTGTCCAAAATGAAGGCGAGAGACGCGAGTGGCCTGGTTCCCTTGGGTGCTGCCAGGAAGGATGCGGGCTGACCCTTGCCTGAGCACTCCCTAAAGCCTCTTACGAGTCGAGGGCCGGCCTCGGGCGCCGCACGACCGGCTCTGGGAGTGGGTGGCTGCTATTGTGAATAGGCTGGTCCTTCCCGCTGCCACCCGGCCAAGTGCGACGGCTCTGCCGCCCTGCGGTGCTCGTCACCCAGGTTTGGGGAACTCGGTCAGAGGCTGTGGCGGGGGGTCTCTTGACACGATTGGAGGACGGGCCATCCCCACGTTGACTCCGGCCGTCCCTCCACAGGCGCTCGTGTCCAAAATGAAGGCGAGAGACGCGAGTGGCCTGGTTCCCTTGGGTGCTGCCAGGAAGGGTGCGGGCTGACCCTTGCCTGAGCACTCCGTAAAGCCTCTTACGAGTCGAGGGCCGGCCTCGGGCGCCGCACGACCGGCTCTGGGAGTGGGTGGCCGCTATTGTGAATAGGCTGGTCCTTCCTGCTGCCATCCGGCCAAGTGCGACGGCTCTGCCGCCCTGCGCTGCTCGTCACCCAGGTTTGGGGAACTCGGTCAGAGGCCGTGGCGGGGGGTCTCTTGACACGATTGGAGGACGGGCCATCCCCACGTTGACTCCGGCCGTCCCTCCACAGGCGCTCGTGTCCAAAATGAAGGCGAGAGACGCGAGTGGCCTGGATCCCTTGGGTGCCGCCAGGAAGGGTGTGGGCTGACCCTTGCCTGAGCACACGTTAAAGCCTCTTACGAGTCGAGGGCCGGCCTCGGGCGCCGCACGACCGGCTCTGGGAGTGGGTGGCCGCTATTGTGAATAGGCTGGTCCTTCCCGCTGCCATCCGGCCAAGTGCGACGGCTCTGCCGCCCTGCGGTGCTCGTCACCCAGGTTTGGGGAACTCGGTCAGAGGCCGGTGCGGGGGGTCTCTTGACACGATTGGAGGACGGGCCATCCCCACGTTGACTCCGGCCGTCCCTCCACAGGCGCTCGTGTCCAAAATGAAGGCGAGAGACGCGAGTGGCCTGGATCCCTTGGGTGCCGCCAGGAAGGGTGTGGGCTGACCCTTGCCTGAGCACACGTTAAAGCCCCTTACGAGTCGAGGGACGGCCTCGGGCGCCGCACGACCGGCTCTGGGAGTGGGTGGCCGCTATTGTGTATAGGCTGGTCCTTCCCGCTGCCATCCGGCCAAGTGCGACGGCGCTGCCGCCCTGCGGTGCTCGTCACCCAGGTTTGGGGAACTCGGTCAGAGGCCGGTGCGGGGGTCTCTTGACACGATTGGAGGACGGGCCACCCCCACGTTGACTCCGGCCGTCCGTCCACAGGCGCTCGTGTCCAAAATGAAGGCGAGAGACGCGAGTGGCCTGGATCCCTTGGGTGCCGCCAGGAAGGGTGTAGGCTGGCCCTTGCCTGAGCACACTGTAAAGCCTCTTACGAGTCGAGGGTCGGCCTCGGGCGCCGCACGACCGGCTCTGGGAGTGGGTGGCCGCTATTGTGAATAGGCTGGTCCTTCCCGCTGCCATCCGGCCAAGTGCGACGGCTCTGCCGCCCTGCGCTGCTCGTCACCCAGGTTTGGGGAACTCGGTCAGAGGCCGGTGCGGGGGGTCTCTTGACACGATTGGAGGACGGGCCATCCCCACGTTGACTCCGGCCGTCCGTCCACAGGCGCTCGTGTCCAAAACGAAGGCGAGAGACGCGAGTGGCCTGGATCCCTTGGGTGCCGCCAGGAAGGGTGTGGGCTGACCCTTGCCTGAGCACACGTTAAAGCCTCTTACGAGTCGAGGGTCGGCCTCGGGTGCCGCACGACCGGCTCTGGGAGTGGGTGGCCGCTATTGTGAATAGGCTGGTCCTTCCCGCTGCCACCCGGCCAAGTGCGACGGCTCTGCCGCCCTGCGGTGCTCGTCACCCAGGTTTGTGCAACTCGGTCAGAGGCCGAAGGCGGAGGTCTCTTGACACGATTGGAGGACGGGCCATCCCCACGTTGAATCCGGACGTCCCTCCACAGGCGCTCGTGTCGAAAATGAAAGGCGAGAGAGACGTGAGTGGCCTTGGTTCCCTTTGGGTGTTGCCAGGAAGGATGCGGGCTGACCCTTGCCTGAGCACACCCAGGTTTTTGCAACTCGGTCAGAGGCCGGGGCAGAGGTCTCTTGAAACGACTGGAGGGCGGGCAATCCCCACGTTGAATCCGGCCGTCCCTCCACAGGCGCTCGTGCCGAAATTGAAGGCGAGAGAGGCGAGTGGCCTTGCTTCCCTTGTGTGTTGCCAGGAAGGATGTGGTCTGACCCTTGCCTGAGCACACCAAGGTTTGTGCAACTCAGTCAGAGGCCGGGGGCAGAGGTCTCTTGAAACGACTGGAGGGCGGGCAATCCCCACGTTGAATCCGGCCGTCCCTCCACAGGCGCTCGTGCCGAAATTGAAGGCGAGAGAGGCGAGTGGCCTTGCTTCCCTTGTGTGTTGCCAGGAAGGATGTGGTCTGACCCTTGCCTGAGCACACCAAGGTTTGTGCAACTCAGTCAGAGGCCGGGGGCAGAGGTCTCTTGAAACGACTGGAGGGCGGGCAATCCCCACGTTGTATCCGGCCGTCCCTCCACAGGCGCTCGTGTCGAAAATGAAAGGCGAGAGACGCGAGTGGCCTTGGTTCCCTTGGGTGTTGCCAGGAAGGATGTGGTCTGACCCTTGCCTGAGCACACCAAGGTTTGTGCAACTCAGTCAGAGGCCGGGGCAGAGGTCTCTTGGAACGATTGGAGGGCGGGCAATCCCCACGTTGAACCCAGCCGTCCCTCCACAGGCGCTCGTGTCGAAAATGAAAGGCGAGAGACGCGAGTGGCCTTGGGTGTTGCCAGGAAGGATGAGGGCTGCCCCTTGCCTGAGCACACCAAGGTTTGTGCAACTCCGTTCAGAGGCCGGGGCAGAGGTCTCTTGAAACGACTGGAGGGCGGGCAATCCCCACGTTGAATCCGGCCGTCCCTCCACAGGCGCTCGTGTCCAAAATGAAAGGCGAGAGACGCGAGTGGCCTTGGTTCCCTTTGGGTGTTGCCAGGAAGGATGTGGTCTGACCCTTGCCTGAGCACACCAAGGTTTGTGCAACTCAGTCAGAGGCCGGGGCAGAGGTCTCTTGGAACGATTGGAGGGCGGGCAATCCCCACGTTGAATCCGGCCGTCCCTCCACAGGCGCTCGTGTCGAAAATGAAAGGCGAGAGACGCGAGTGGCCTTGCTTGCCTTGGGTGTTGCCAGGAAGGATGTGGTCTGACCCTTGCCTGAGCACACCAAGGTTTGTGCAACTCAGTCAGAGGCCGGGGCAGAGGTCTCTCGGAACGATTGGAGGGCGGGCAATCCCCACGTTGAATCCGGCCGTCCCTCCACAGGCGCTCGTGTCCAAAATGAAAGGCGAGAGACGCGAGTGGCCTTGGTTCCCTTTGGGTGTTGCCATGAAGGATGTGGTCTGACCCTTGCCTGAGCACACCCAGGTTTGTGCAACTCGGTCAGAGGCCGGGGCAGA